>NC_038248.2:20281952-20458795 GCF_000004515.6 Glycine max | reverse complement strand
GTTAATAAAAAAACCATGTAAATTACATAATCATATCAACCAATCAAATTTGATTTTTTTTACAATTCAAACCTGGGAATCTTATAGAAAATTTTATATATTATTTTTTATTTTGATTTTTAATTTAATGCTTTTTTAAAAGATCACTTTATCCCTTGTCTTCCTAATTCAATCACTAATTTTCTAATTCTGAATCTTGTAAACTTCGTGAGTCCCCTCACTCACTATTACCTTGCCACCAGCGATGTGTCTCCTACCTCGCCACCGACAACGGTCCACAGCATCGACACATTGTTAAACTGTAAAATTGTCCTTCATGGATTTGCTGCGTTGGACCCTCACAAGAAGAAAGAGATCACGGAGATAGTCTTTCTTTGTAGAGGATTAATTGGTGTATTAGTTTGATTCATTATTGTGTAAAAAATTGTCACTTGCCTTGTTTCAGTTCGTGTAGATGGATTAATTTTGAAATTGATTTCGTTGTATAGTTGATTGATTAATTAGGAAAGATGATGGTTGATCGTAGTTTGGCATATTTGATTATAAAGATAATCTTTCTTTGTAGAGGAACATTCGCATACATACTACCTGGTTGTGAGGCCTGGAAGTTGTATATACTACATATATCTTTATTTATTTTTTTTACAAATTTGTGACTTTAATGCTGAACTTTGTAAATTTTGGTGTAGATATTTAGTCTTGTATTAAGCTTTCTGAGTTTAGAGTTGTTATGTACCTCAATCAACTCCAAATCGTAAATATCATAGCCGAGGTAATTGGCCATAGTTGCAATCATGTTGGATTTACCAGTCCTTGGAGGGCCAACACAGAAGGTAGCATCTTCCAAGCCCTTCCGGTTTTATTGGTAAAAAGATCGTTCGTTGGTGAAGTCCTGAAGATCCTCCATGATCTCTTTCTTCTTGTGAGGATTCGGTGCAACAAATCCATGAAGGACAATTTTGCAGTTTAACAATTTGTCATTGTCGTGGATCGTCGTCGGTGGCGAGATCGGAGGCACGTCGTTTGTGGTAGGGTAACAGTGGATGAGGGGACTCACGAAGGCTACGGGATTCAGAATTAGAAAATTAGAGACTGAATTAGATAGATTACGGATAAAATGGTTTTTAATAAATTATTAAATTAAAAAATTAAATATAAAATTTATTATTAGGTTCTTATATTTGAATTGCAAAATAAAATTCTAAATTTGATTGATTGATATGATTATGTAATCCATAAGAAATTTTATGATTAGATAATATATAATACACGTTTGTATAATTTATTTTAAGATCACACGTAAACATACTTACACCATCTTTAATTAAATTCATTCATCTCACCAGTCACGACTATAAAGGGATATCATACCCTGCCTTTATGTGTAACTTTAATTAATATTTCCCAGAAGGCATTATAACCAGACCATAGATTCCTCCAAATTAGTCAAACAACAGCATCAACTAACGGCATAGCTATGGAGAACAACCATCCAAAGAATTAATTGGAAAAAGGTACCCATTTTGATTGGATAAAGTGATTTTTTTATTAAAAAGTGCATATCTTATTGATAGACATGTAAAAAATAATTCAAATCAAAACCTCCAACCACCACTGTCCGGAATATTAGTCTTATTGTCTTAACTATGCAATAATATCATAGCACTTGGTGTGCGCTAAACTGTGCAAAATGGGGTCACAATGAGTTAGCAAATAACTCACAATCAAGGCAGTGTTAGCGGTAAAAAGAACAAACATTAAATACAAGGGTAATCAGATCATGGTTGGTGCGGTTGCTGGAGGATTAGACCCACATATGTGAAGAGAAACAAAATAAGAACTGTAAAGGAAGAAGAACAGAGCCATTGCTTACTTTGTTCTGTATCAATTTCTGACTTATGTGCTTGAATTGAATTGATCTGTGGATTGGGTGCCCATCTCTTTATTGGCTTAATAAATTGATGTGCTGAGGGAGTGGGACCAGTGTTTCGTCCTAGAAGTGTAGCTTCTTTATTTGGTGAAAGGATCAAAGGAGTAGTGAATTGACACTTTTATTTTGTCAAAATGAGATATTTGATTTTTTATTTTATTTTTTTATTTTGGTCTTTTATCTTTTCAAATTTTTATATTTAATCATTTATTATATTTAAAAAGTACAAATTGACTATACTTATGTTAGATTGAAAACTAATATCCTTAATTGTTTCTTGTATTGATCTCTTCATTTTTTTTTCTCTTAAACCTCTCATCATTTTTTCTCATATCAAGTTTTCCAAGGCTTTGTAATTTTCCTAACCATACCGCAAGCTCCAAACTCAACACCCCTCAATCTCACCCTCCATGCAACACTTCTCCTTCACCATCCTTTGCGTCATTGCACGCTATGGGGTAGCATCCTCCTTTGATAAACAAACATTTTAGGGGGAGGGGGGGCGGGGGGGGGGGGGGGGGGGGGGGATGAGTTGAATCAGTGTCAACAAGGATAGGAGAATTAGAGTAGTTGTGCATTAGTGTTCTGGGTTTGAAGATTTTGTTGTGTATTCTTGAGTCTAAGAAGGTGGAGAGAAGAATGGCCACTTGATTTTTTTTTAACATTGAAGTTGAAGTTAACTTCTATAATAAAAAAGATTAAATTGAATCATTTTAAAAATATAAAAGACTGAAATAAACTTTTAAAAGATAAAAACTAAAGTAAAAAAAAAAAAAGACCAAATAGACCATTTCTTTATTTATCTATATAGTAAGAGTAGTGAACTTTGAAATTAGACACACCCTTCTAGAAATAAAGATATGTAAATCTGTTCTTGTATTAATTATTTTTTAAAGCATGAAAGATTACAAAAAATATATAGAGAGACTATATATAATGGTATGCTCTAAACTTGTAACGGAGCATATGTAAAATATAGTATAAATCTTGACTTTTTCTGTAGGAATTTAGTAAAAATTATGAATGAGATTATTCGTTTTTTTTAACCTTCTGAGAGGGAGCATATCTACCCCTAATTTAAACTTTTCTGAATAAAAAAAAGACTATTTTAATTTAATAGTATATATATATATATATGTGTGTGCGTGTGTGTTGTGTGTTGGATCAATTTGCTTATTGTTTATTATATTTAAATTCATAAAGGATTTTTGATAGATTCTCATTTTCTTATTTTATTTTTTTTTTAATTTTAAAGAAGCTAAATTTAAAGATTTTATGAAATTGTATTTAGAGAAATCGATTAGGTTTCACATAAAAATCTTGACTGAATTATAATATACATCATTTTTTTTTAATTTGGTTTCTCATTTTAAAAGAATTGTATTTTCATTTTCATTTTTCATTTTTTTCATTCTTATGTAGTCCTCTTGTTAAATTTCATTTATTTTGTATGAAGACTCTAAGAAATGAGAGATCAAATAAGAAACTTGTAAAATTTTAAGAAATTAAATAAAAACGAGTCATGATATTTACAAAGATTTAGTAATAAATAAAAATGAAGTCATGATACTAGTAGAGGGGCAGCACTAAAAAAAGATTAATTAATAAATTATAGTTTTTTAAGAGAAGAAATAAAATAAAAATTATAATATATATTTTGAGAAATTGAAACCACAATTTATGTAAAAATTATTCATACTTATTGAGAAAGCAGCTAGTATACAAAATGAAATTGTTTGATAGAAAACTAATGTGATATCTAATACTTAGAGAGAGTAAAAAAGAGAGAAAATATAATAGGTATAATAAGATTTACAAGTGATGGTATATGAATATCTATATTGTTTATACATTTAATAAATATCTTATTTATTTTTATTTTTCTATTTATGTCAAATCATATTATTCATAAAATTTATATTTTTTTTTACTTTTTATCTTTCTCTCACTTAGTGTTGATTGACATATTGAGTGTATTTATAATTTTTTTAAGATTTATCATGTGATAAAAAAGAAAAATAAAAAAATAAGAGATATTGATAAAATATTTAAAATAAAATATAATTTATATATAATTACTCTAAATAAAATTGTCATTACAGTAATATTAAAAAATAATTGAAAATGTGTCGGTGTACCACAATATATTAAAGGATAAATAGTATAACTAATGGTGCAATACTAATTTTGGGCACGAAGACTTGTCAGAATGTTCCTTTTCAAATGATAGTAAAAGCAAAATTACTGACAAGGTTGTCCGAACAGAATAATTTACTTTCGAACTCGATTTTGCAGTTCCTCAAAAGTCATGCATGGTGCATGTTAATGTGTACCTTTTGGATTCAGTTTAATGTCGTCACTTGATCACTTTTGCCTTGGAAGGGACGTGAAGGCAACAAGGCATACGCATCCATTAGGCCACGATCAATGTATGGTAGAGGGTACTCCCACACCACCCCCTTCCTCTTTGTTGATTAGACCCACCTGATTACATTGTTATTTTGTTAGGAAAATACATGTATTTTTTTAAGATAATTTTGTTCAAATAAAATAAAAATAATATGATTTCTTTTTAATATTTAATAGAGTTGTCAAATAAGTTGGCTTGGTCTATCTTCAAAGGTCAAACTGCCAAAAAATGAGTTGGTTCGGCTTTGTTCAAATTTCTTCTGTTATTTCTTATGTCTTGTAATAATTTTTGTAAAAAGAAAAAATAATTATTTAAAATGATTGTTTGTTTTTTATCATAATATTAATTATTTTTTATTTTATTTATATCTCTTATAATATTATTATTTATTTATTTATTAGTTTTTCTTAATCGGTATAAAATAATCTAGAATGAAAAATATAATGGGATGAATCAAGTATCGTTTTGTTAGTTCAGTATAGCTTGATGCATGTTGAATTATTGGATTAATTTGGCCTTTTTTAGTTTGTATTAATTTTAAAATATAATAATAATACCAGGCCAAGTAAGTCTTGTGGTCTTCGACCTTGAATTTCACATCTCATTCTTTTTATAGTTTAACCTATTCGGACTTACTGGATCGAGCTAAATTCAAGATCTAATATTACTCACTATGACAACTCTAATATTATTAAATACTTAAAAATTTAAAGTCAAGATAATTAATTAAACTAAAATAATTCTATCTCAATTCATTAACCATCTCGAATGTTTGGTGATAATTCATTAGGTTGTTCTTTATGAAATTTTAGATGCAAAAACCTAATAAGAAATGGACAAGAGTGCCAACTGCGTGAATTATTCAAAACTCCCTCTACTATACTAAGGTCACCATCACTTAACTTTCACATATTATTTAAAATTTTGAATAAATGAGAAAATGAGTGATATGAAGGGATTGAAATGAATTGGCACACGCTGTAATGTACTTTATATCAAGTATGAAATGAAGTTCAAAGTTTCAGTTAATGATGTGGGTGGCCCTCAATGAAATACTAAGTGTTAGTGGACAAAATTAAAACGATATATAATTGTCGGCCATGTCATTTTCAACAAGACCACCAAAGGCATATGGTTATCCTTTGTATTCCATGTAAAGTTCTGCATTAGTGTCTACAATATAAATGTATTAACTAATTTACCCTTTCCGGATAATGCAAGCATGACGAGTATTTTATGGTTTGCAATTATTGCAGGGACCAATAACCCCCACGCCAAAATATCGGTCCTTCTTTGGAAATTGGATCACTTATTCATTCTCTCTATGGATAACTACATTAGAAAATATGACTAAAAAGAAAAAATATTAAAGTATATAAATAACTAATTGAAACAAATAAGTCAAAATATAAGTAACTTAGATTTAGAAGAAAAGGGAAAATTTTAAAAAATGATTTGATAGAGAACGAGGTAGTTGAAAATTGAAGACAAAAAGTCAAATAAATAGAGAAATTAAAACATAATTAAAAATAAGATTTTAAAAACATTTTCTTAATGTAAAAATATAATATTTAAAGATTCAAGATTTTCAAAAATATAAAAAAATATTAACTCATGATAAAATCGTATGTTATAAGAAAGAAGAAAATTAATAAAAAAATTCACATTCAAAAATAAAAAATTAAATTTATAATAAGTTCATAGGGTGATATTAGTAAATGGTTATATTTAATTATAATTTAATGAAATATTTGATTTGTTAAAAACATAGTATCAGACAAAATAAGAAGAACAATACAGGATAAAGATATAAGTTACATTTTACATATTATTTAACGAATAATGAATAATATAAGTAAAATAGTATAAAAATTACTAAAATACTTAATATTAATTATTTTAATATAATTTATATCAAATTTAATGTGTTAATAGAAATAAAAAAATAAATTAGAATAAAAAAAATCCATTTTTTTCTTTTTAAAATGATTATGTTCATTAGCTATTACTTTTTCTGTTATTAAAGAGATAAAAAAATAAAGATATATGTGTCATTTTAATAGTTTGTACATGAGACAAAAAATTGTCTCATAATTTTCTTAACAACAAAAATTAGAAATTTTATCATGTGCTTGTATATTTGATTTTCAAATCAAATATGAAACAAAAATATTTGTTCTATCCCTCATCATAATTTTTAGTAAATTAAACCGATTCATATTTATATAAGATATATCTTATGTATTTAAATTACTTATTACAATATATATATATATATATATATATATATATATATATATATATATGATAATTTTAAGGGACTTTTTTGAATAATGATTTCTCTAAAAAAATAAACATTCACTAAACATTATGATAAAGGATTAATAAAAAAAAATTGTCTTATTTGAGCTTCTATTTCCTATTAAATTTGTTAATTCGACTATCTTCTTCGCGTGTTTTTTTTTTTTAACTGGACAAATATTCTTTTATTATTTATGTTCTAATATTCTACATCCTTGGCTACTGGCAAGGTATGTATAGCTTCACTTGCCGTCTAAGTGAAACTTGAAATCATTATCGGTAGGAGAGGAAGGAAATGACATTCTCGTACATGTTGATTAGATTTACTATTTATTTATTCTATGCTGATTGCTGCATCCACTAATAACTTATACAAAATACAGTGATTTTGTACTAGATATATATGGGCCATTGAATCTTAACGAGTTCGATCAAAAGAATGATTAATCTCGTCAGTTAAACTAATTAAACGGCAACATCACGTACACTATAATTTTAGTATATATAAATACTTATTATTTATTTGAAGATAAATCATAAAATTATTACACATTTAAAATAAAACATAAATAGTACACTAAAAAATATTTGTTTCCCTATCTAATTTTTTTTACCAACCATAACTTTTTTATCCATTTTTTAGGGACTTTTTTTTTTTACACATGACACAAGATAATTATATTTGAGTCGAATAATTTATTATGAATTATAACGTCAAATTTTTTTTTCTTGAGCATTTAACGCACTTATTTGTTAAAAATTCAAATTATAAATTAAACTGGAACAATTTGTATTGTACTTTTTCTTTCTTAGGTTGCCATTATTCCATGTTGATCCCTATGTTTGAATTGTGGACATCTATCCTACAAGCATTATTATTGTACAATTTTTATTCTTTTGTTAATATTTTGTTTATTTTTTTAACAAATTTTGTTGACATAACATTAGATGATGATAGTTACAACAAATGTGCTACCTAATAAATATACTAACATAACTTATTTGTACTTTTGGTCTCTCATGATTACAAAATTTAAGGGGTCAAAAATATAATTAAACTTGGTGTTCATGAGTGAAAATAGGCCGAACCGAGCTAAGTTTTGTTAGGTTTGAGTATGACCTTGGTTAAAAGTACATGGCCTAGGCTTGATCTATTTCCCGTCAAAGACTTTTTTAAGGTTCAGACCCGACTTACATAAAAGTTTGACTTGACCTACAAGTCTTTTTAAGAGTCTAATTTGTGAAAAATTTAAGATTAAAGTAGAGATAAAACAAATTATGTATGAGGGACTTTATAAGAATCAAATTTAATTTATTGATATAAAATATATTTTTAAGGTTTAATATAACATTCATGATCTTATATAAAAATATATTTTGCAATAAGACATAAATTTATTTTTCAATAAACTTAATTATAAACTTTAACTTGACTTGTTATGTAGATCAACATGATTGACATTTAAAAAAATAAATAAATGTAAGATTTTAATAAATTATAACAAATTTAATATAATCATAAGATTAATAATGAATAATTATTTATAATTTTTTAGATAGGTTATTCTGTTAGACCTAATTTTTTTTTGAATGATTTAATATTTGACATGTTTAACTAAATAGACTCTATTAAAAGTCTTGACCTAACCTATTTTTTAAAAAAGACCTAACCTAACCTTGATGTAGGTTAAATTATAGGTTCTTATTAAGCCGTTTATCCTATATATTTTTATTTTTACTAGCATATATTAGATAATATATTAGTTATTATATCTCCAACAAGTCTAGTGTCATATTAAAAAAATTCATTAAAAATTTAATAAAAGATTCAAATAAAAAATACAATTATAATATTCTAATGGTTTAATTTTCACAGTTAAAACTTGGGAGATAAGAATTTTACAGTTATGATATCTAAAGATAAAAAAATGTAATTAAATTTATAATGAAGTACTATATAATTATATTAGGAAAAAAACAAAATAACACGAGTGAACATGGCAGTATATATCAATCACATGATTTGAGTTTTCAAAAAAAGTTAATCACAAATAGAAATAAATTTTAATATCAGGATTTGGGTCAAGATTGTTTTAAAAGTACTTGTAATAACAAAAAAAGAGGTAGACCTAGTTTTGTAATTTGACCCATTTCCAGCTCATTTCAGTTACCCAATACATCTGTCAGCTTTATTTACTCCCCAGTCACTCCAACACATCCACTCTATTTTTCCCTTTATAATATTCACAATTTCATTTCCATTTTTTATGCATTTTTTAATTCGTGGCTAAAATAATATCCGTTCCCCTATCAGATCCGAACAGTTTTCTGAACGTTTCAGTACTGACTTGACACCTCTCACCCCTCACCTGAAAGATTTGAATTTCTGGACACAACAGAACACCATCATCACCTACTACCACGACAAAAAACACAATTTCAATTTCAAATTTATCTTATTTTATTTCATTTTTTCAGAGGAATATAACATCACACAAATTTATATGAAACCATTTTCTTTCTTTTTTGAATTGAACAACCACTCAACAGAAAAAAAGAAGAAAACAGTACAACAACGACATCGACAACAGCAATTTTCACAAATTGTTCCTGATTTTCGTTATCCCTTGTCCTTCCCTCTTTCTCTCTCTCTGTCTTAAAAGCTTTGTTTCTCTCACAAACACAACACAATACCTTAACCTCCTCTTTTTTCTTCTACTTCTTGTCACTGTTCAAACCTCGTAACTAACGTTTCAGTTATTGAAACCCATGTTTCACCTCTTCGATTTGTCAAGTGCCATTGATTGATTCATGCAACGAGGTTCAAATTGAAACAGATTTTCACCCACCCTTGAAGTTCTCATCGTTTTATATAACTTTTTTTTTTTTTTTTTTTTATCTCTTGCAACAGTTTGTGGCGGGTTAACCAATAAGGCAGTGTTTGGGGCCTGAAATCTCAAAAGGGCGTCTTCAATTTCGCGGCTTTAGGCAATGCAGCGGCGAAACTCGAAGTGGGGGTGGTGAATTTTCAATTGGGTCGCCAATTTTGGGGCATAGTTGAAAAATTTCGGCGGTTTTCATTGGTGGGGTGTGACTTATTATGGTGTTATCGGCTTCGCCATGTTCCTTGGCGAGAAGCTCGCTAGAGGAGATGCTCGATTCCCTTCGCCGGAGGGACGAGGAGGAGGAGAAGAAGGACTCGCCACCGGCGTTGCCCGCGAGGCCGGCCTCGCGGGCACGGCTTCCTCCGGCACGGCGGTCGCTGCCGAACAACTTCAGGGTTGGCGGCAGCCAGCGCGTCATCGCGCCCGAAAATGGAGTCGGTACTAATGGGGAGAGTGACTTGAAGGAGAATGACTTGGGGCAGAAAAGGAGAAGAAATTGTTTTGAGAGAAAGAGGATGAACAAGGATGTGGAGTCTCCTTATGTGGCACTCTCTTCCAGTGATTCATCAGGGATGGTTTGGGAATTGGATGATGATGATAACATTTCTTATTTCATCAAAAAGGTAACTGGTAATTAAATTGGGAAGAATATTGATTGATTCTTGGTTTTTAAATTTTTGTGTGGTGTTGCATTAAAAGCTAAATGCATGTCCAGATACAGTTGTTTCTAGATAAGTAAATGTTAATTTTTTAAGAGCTGGAGAAGTTGATCAAAATGAGTGATTATTTCTCTAAATGATGTTTCATGAAAGGCTAAACATTATTTCTAGAAAAGTAATTGTTTAGTTTTTACCTTTTAAAAGACTTGAAGAATTTGATAAAAAAAGTGATTATTTCTCTAAAATAAGTTAAACCAATGGTTTTTATCTTAGAGAATTTTCCTTTATCTCTTTTGGTTTTTGATTAACTGCTGCTTGTTCCCCAATACCTTTGTTTTGTTTGGTTGTTTTAGACGGTTTTTTGATTGACATGCATTGAGTTTCCTTTTAAAATTTACCCTGGAAGATTTTTTTTTTGTGTGGTTATTTGTGTACGTAAAAGTTATGAAATGAGCGCTGCATTGTTAATGGTATGTGATGTGCTTTTCTGTTAAATTTGCTTTCGGTTTTTGGTTGTTTCCCCAGAAGCTTCGTGTTTGGTGTAGGCAACCAAGAGGGCAGTGGGAACTAGGAACAATACAGTCAACTTCAGGAGAGGAAGCATCCATTTCACTCTCAAATGGAAATGTAAGTTTTTACTCTGGCTTTGGAAGATAATGTGTAATCATGAGCTTGCAAGCTGACAGGCTGTTTGTTCCATTAACTTGCTCTCCAGGTTATTAAAGTGGTCAGATCAGAGATTCTACCAGCGAATCCTGGTGTTTTAGAGGGTGTGGATGATCTTATTAAACTTGGTTATTTGAACGAGCCATCGGTTCTTCACAATCTGAAGTTGAGATATTCTCAAGGAATGATTTATGTATGTATGCGTGCTCTCGCTTTTTCTTTTCAGTAATGCTATATCCTCTTACAATATCTTCCTATTAATCCTTCTAATATATAAAGGAAGTATTAATTATTAAATAAAAAGTAAATGCATTTAATGTCTTGAAAACAAAAAATTCATTCTCATCACTTTCCTTATATAGTAAGTCAGAGTTTAATAGGAAGGTGTTGCAAGTGGGTTCAGAATTATTCTTTTTTTTTACTTACGTAATCATCTATATGCTCTCATGTGCTTTCTGTGTGTGTAGAATAAAGCAGGGCCAATTTTAATTGCCCTCAATCCTTTCAAAGATCTTCAGACAAATGGAAATGATTATGTCTCAGCTTATAGGCAGAGAATTATTGATAGTCTTCATGTTTATGCTGTGGCAGATGTGGCTTATAACAAGATGATAAGAGGTGAATGAAATTCTCCCTTTCTCTCTCCTTTGCAATTTTTGTGTTGTACTTGAATGAGACATTTATAAAGGTTTCTTTTTCTTACTGTATCTTACAGATGAAGTAAATCAGTCCATTATCATAAGGTCAGCTACTTACTGCATTTATGGGCTCTGTTTTGTGCATGACACTTAATATATGTTCCTGAACCAATAGTGTTGGATTGTCATAGTAGTAATAAGATATAATCACTGGCGTGCTTGTTAATAATCATTGTTAGAAATTTGTTTGCAGTGGTGAGAGTGGATCTGGGAAGACAGAAACAGCTAAAATTGCATTGCAACACTTAGCTGCTCTTGGTGGTGGTGGCAGTTGTGCTATAGAAAATGAATTTCTTCAGATAAATCGTATACTAGAAGCTTTTGGGAATGCAAAAACATCTAGGAATAACAACTCTAGCAGATTTGTGAGTCTATGCTTCCCCCCCAGTATAATGAAACTTATTCTTGCTATTCTTTTATTATTGAAGGCTATGCAGCCCTTTTTGGATCGGGTTTAAAGGCTGAGCAGTTTCATTGATATACTTTTTAATTTGGTGCAGGGAAAGTTGATTGAAGTTCATTTCAGCTCCATGGGTAAAATATGTGGGGCTAAAATTAAAACCTGTAAGCTTGTTCAGACTATATATGTTACTGCAAATGTTCTTCTTTATGATCTCCATTTCTGTTGCAATTACTGAGTTGGCTTGTTTTCATGGCTGTGTTCGTTATATGCCGACCCATATGCTAACTGGAACAGTATTGTTGGAAAAGGTAATTTGTGATGCCTTATCTGAAGCTAAGAGTGAAATTCTTATGTTCGTTTTTTGTCACTTCTGAAATAGTCTTGTCTATTGTGAGCAGTCTAGAGTTGTTCAACTGGCCAATGGTGAGAGATCATATCACATATTTTATCAACTTTGTGCTGGATCTTCTTCTGATCTTAAAGGTATATTTTCTAAGCTATCAACTTGTTTGTATACATGTAGACTTTTATATCAGTCATTTTTTTTATGGCATATTTGTTTTCTATGTATGTGTTAGTGTTGAAATGAAATGACAACATGTTTCAAAAAAAAAAAAAAGAAATGAAATGACAACTATCATAGTGAAGAAGCCCACTCTTCTGAAAGAATCGAAGTATTTTTTATCCTAAAAGTTCTCCACTTATGTTATCTTTTTTTTTTTTTTTGAGTTTTACTTACCCTTATGCTATCATAGTGACAGTTGGCATGCTTATATCATAAGAACAACCCCCATCATTGGATTTTATTCTGTTTAGATACAACTGGAATATTCTGTAAAAAAGTAACTATTGAAAATAAGTCAGAAATCCAAGTTTTTTTCACGGTTTTTGGAAACTGTTTCGGGACCATCTATTTAAAATGTAAATGCAGAGGTTGATCCTTGCAATGTTTTCAGTATATCTCTTCTGCCCTTTTTAAATTCTATAAACTAATTTTTTATAGAGATTTAGTTGTAATGCACATTAATTGGTGTCAATTTCTGCCTTTAAAGCTACATTATCTTTGCAGTGTGTTTTCTTGATCAAACATAATTGAATTTGCAAATATTTTGACTCATGTAAAATCATTCTCTTTTTCTCAGAGAGACTGAATCTTAGAGCAGTCTGTGAATATAAATATCTAGTTCAGAGTGACTGCACATCAATTGATGATGCCGATGATGCTAAAAACTTTCCTCAGCTGAAGGTATATCCCTTGACAGTTAGTTTACTTTACAGTAAACTCTTTAACTTTTTTTTTGACCTCCTAAGATCTCATGTCATTTCCCCCCTGTGGCGTCTGCAATTTCCTAGAAAGCCCTGGATACTGTTCAAATTTGTAAAGAGGATCAAGAGATGATCTTTAAGATGCTCGCTGCAATACTATGGCTGGGAAATATATCATTCCAAGTAGACAGTGAAAATCACATTGAGGTTGTTGATGATGAAGGTAAGATTCATAGAGTATATAGCAGTAGCATGCCTTTTGGGGACTACTTCCACCTTACGCTGTTTTGTGTATGCTAATTTAGTGTCATTGAGTTCTCAAAGCAAACTGAGATTCACCTGGCTTCTTTGCAATGCCATATAAAGTACAGAAATTATATATATATATATATATATTATTGTGTCAGAGGGGAATTTCTTGCAGTTCAGTTTGACTGACTGAAATACTAACTCTTGATGGTATATATGAAATTTCACTTACAACTTGTGAGTAATTTAATTTATCTAATTCTTTTTGCAGCTGTAACCAGTACTGCCCAGCTGATGGGTTGCAGTTCCCAGGAATTAATGACAGCATTATGTAGCCATAAAATTCAATCTGACGAGGATACTATTGCCAAAAATCTGACATTGAGGCAGGTGTGTTTATTATTTTATTATTTGAACATTTCATTGTTCTATTCTCTGACTCAAAATGCTCTATTTTCAATATATATGTGTGGTTGGGGAAGGATATTAAGTGAGAGTGTGAGAAGTGAAAGGAGTTAATCTTGGCCATACAGCCATACATGGATGGTTGAGATTGTTTTATTTAAGTTAAATCTAATCTTAAAAACCATCCATTTTGGTTGTATGGTCATTGGTCAAGAATCAAGATTATCTCCTCTCATGTTCTCACTTGATGCACTTTCATGTATGTTTATCTTTCTCACATTCTTTGTGCAGGCAATCGAAAGAAGAGATGCAATTGCAAAATTCATCTATGCAAGCTTGTTTGACTGGCTTGTAGAACAAGTTAACAAGTCACTTGAAGTGGGTAAACAATATACTGGGAAATCCATAAGTATCCTAGATATTTATGGGTTTCAGACTTTCCAGGTGTGCAATTTGTATTGATGTATTTATTTATTCTTCAAAGAATGTTGTATACGTACTGATAGTTTCTTGTATCACTTTTCAGAAAAACAGCTTTGAACAGTTTTATATAAATTATGCCAATGAGAGGATTCAACAACATTTTAATCGGCATCTGTTTAAACTTGAGCAGGAGGTCAGTAACTATGTTATGTGTTAATATTGCTTGGTATTTTGATGCCAATTTCCTTTAATTTGAAAAAATAGTGTGATATAATTCCATCAATTTTGTTTCTGCACATTATGTCTTAAGAATATAATGAGTGTGAATTCCTTCAAATTTCTTTCTTTGCATTTAAACTTTTAATACTTCTATTTTCTTTGGAAAAGAACAGATTTGACTAAGACTTCCATACATTATTGTCAAATACTAATGCAAATAAGAATATATTTTGAACAGTGTAATTGGTATAATAGTTAAACATGTTGGCTCTGTAGTTGAATTTTTTTTTTTTTATCAGCAAAGATAATAGGTGTATATTAATGAGTACCAGAGATACTAAAAGATACAATATATGGATCAGTGCTGGTTCAAAGTCAGACTTAAGATTGACCTGAACCAACTGAGCCAAGCTGAAAACATTACTAAAACTGTTACAAATATTTAGTATAATTTCGTATCCTCATCTTCTTAGCAGGCCTGGCCTGATGTTGGCAGACCATTGATTGTAGTGAGTATGAAAGTCCTTCTCCATATGTCGAAGCCACGTCCATAGCAAGAACACTGCATAATCGAACACTTTGTTGGGATTAAAAGCATCACGGGAGAATACTATATTATTTCTGTGCCTCCAAATTGTCCATGTCAATGCGAGCCACCACCAATTCCATCTGTTAGCTTTAAATTCCTCCGAACCTCCATGGATGTGTTGGAGGAAATGATGTCTTGGATGAATCGGAAAGGCACCCACCCGATTCGCCCAGGATAATGATTCCCACCAAACCGGAAGTATCTTACTACAATGAAAAAACAAATGACCTGTAGTCTCCTCCATAGCTATGCAAAACGGACACAGAAAATCATCTAACTCAATTTGCCTCTTTCGCAGATTTGTCTTGGTTGGTAACCTGTCTCTGAATAATCTCCATGCAAATGTAGCAATTTTTGTTGGAACCTTGAGCTTCCGCATTTCCTCAAAAGCTCCATCCTGTATCTCTTCTGCTATATCCTCTCTCAGCACATTATAGGCACTTCTAACTGAGTAATGCCCATTGGAATCGGCCATCCACACCCACTGATCTCTCTCTTGCTGCTGAATATTATGGCTCTCCACATCTTTTAGAAATGATATGGCCATGTCTAATTCATTATCAAACATTGGTCTCCTCCACTTGAACTCCCATTCCCACCCTGAGTCTTTGACAGTTCCCATGTGCTGTATAATTTGATTTTGTTGAGAAGAAATGGTATATAGCCTAGGATACTTGTCTAGTAAAGAGCCTGCTCCACCCAACCAATTGTCCTCCCAGAATTTGAACTTGTCCCCACAACCGACCTTCCATAATGTTGAATTGTTCAATATCTGCCCATGTTGCGGGTGTTGAGTCACCAACTTTAAGTCCCTCCATCATATTGATTCCCTACTGACTCTCGGTGCATCATCTAGATTCCTCCAACCCTCGTATTTTGATTCTAGTACCCTGGCCCACAGCTCCCCCTGATGCTGGAATAAACTCCATTTCCATTTCCACAACAATGATAAGTTGAAAGAATTAATATCTTTGACTCCCAAACCTCCGACTTCTTTTCGCATGCACACCGATTCCCATTTGACCCATGCTATTTTATTTTGCTCCTGCGCACCGCCCCATAGGAAATTCCTCTGTAACCTCACCAACTTGTTGACCAACTTTTTGGGAACCCTGAAAAAAGAAAGAAAATAAATGAGAATGAATGTTAGCACTGACTTTATGAGAGTCACTCTCCCCCAAAAGACAAGTGTTTTTGCTTCCATCTCGCTAATTTTCTCTCACACTTTCTAATAATAGGGTCCCATGTCTGACTTCTTCTTGGATTTACACCAATAGGAACGTCGAGGTATGTGAACGGAAAGGACATCAGACTACAATTGAGGTAATTGGCTGCCATGATTTTCCACTGATCTGGCACCCCAAAAGCACCAAAATGACTCTTAACAAAATTAATTTTGAGGCCCGATACAAGTTCAAAGGCCCTCAACATTGCTTTAATTGCTTTAACATTTTCCATTGTTACCTCCCCAAAGAAGATTGTGTCGTCTGCATAAGGATACTAACTTCCACCTTGTTAGAGCCAACTAAAAATCCCTTATATAGCCTTTGTGCCAGAGCTTGTGACATGAGGCCATTTAGTGCCTCTACAACAATGTTTAAAAGAAGAGGAGATAGTGGATCTCCTTGTCTTAGACCTTTTTGGGGAAAGAACTCAGATGAGGGACTACCATTCACCAAGACTGAAACAAATGCTGATTTTAGGCACCCCTCCATCCATTTGATCCATTTGCTGCAAAATCCCATCCTACTCATCATATAAATGAAGAACTCCCAAGATACTGAATTATACGCCTTCTCATAGTCAACCTTGAATACAATGCATGGCTTGTGACATCGTTTGGCTTCTTCAATCGTCTCATTTGCAATCAACACGCTATGTAACATATGTCTTCCTTCTATAAATGCTGATTGCCTTTTAGGGATAAATAAAGGCATGACCTTCTTCAATCTATTAGCCAAGATTTTAGCCACTATCTTGTATGTGCAACCTATTAGTGAGATAGGTTTGTATTCATTCAGTGTTTGTGGATCCAAAACCTTAGGAATTAAGGCGATGAAAGATGCATTGGATCCCTTCGGAAAGATTCCATTGGCATAAAATTCATCCAGAAACCGCAGGAAGTCAGATTTGATAAGCTGCCAAAATTGCTTGATGAACTTGAAATTAAGCCCATCTGGGCCTGGACTTTTATCACTCCCACAACTCCACACAACCCTTTTGATCTCATCCTCCTGAAAATGCTCCACCAGCATGTCATTATGTTGGCTTCCAATGGTTTGAAATTGAATACCATCCAATGTGGGACTGTCAAAATGGGATTCTTGGAAGCGTTGCATAAAGAACCTCCTGACTTCCTCTTTAACTATTTTCGGATCATCATTCCAGGCCCCATCAATCATCACTCCTTGCAGGCCATTATTTCTGCAGTTTGCATTAATTTGGAGATGAAAATATCTGGAATTACAGTCACCTTCCTTAATCCACCTAGACCTGACCTTCTATCTTAGCAGTGACTCATGAGCCTGAGCTGCTTCCCATAGATCCTGTTGCATTTGTTTCTGGCTAACAACTGATTCCTCTTCCATCTTGTTTAAGTCTTCCTCAATCCTCTTATACTTCCTGAGAGCATCTCCAAACTGATCTCTGTTCCACACCTTGAGCCTGTCCTTGAGAGATTTAATTTTTTGCTTTAGCACATACCCTCCCCATCCTCTGTGCTAGTTTGATGACCAACTCTCATGTACAATTTTCTTAAAAGAGTTGCCAGATAACCAACAATCAAGAATTCTGAAAGGTTTTGGGCCCCAATCGAAATATTTGGACCTAAGCAGTAATGGGCAATGATCTGAGAAGTTCCGATCCAGTGTGTATTGAGATGTTCCCGGCCATTTTGTAAGCCACTCCGGAGATACCAGGAATCTATCCAATTTACTCCTTGCTGTTCCATTTGGCCTGATCCATGTGAACTTTCTTCCAACCCACGGCGCTTCCTCTACCTCCAATTCTGCAATCCAATCATTAAACTCCCTAGAATTGTTAACCTCCACCCCCCTGTTGCAAACACCAACTCTCTCTACAGGGGTCCTTATGCTATTAAAATCCCCCAATATGCACCATAACCCCTCAGGATTCTGATTTTTCAATTGCTTAATATTATCCCAAAGCACTCTTTTACTTTGAATGTCACACGGTGAATAAATGTTGATGATGTAAAGTGTTTGTGTCTCCTGCCTCCACTTCCCCACCAACATTATGAAGCCAACCCCATTGATCTTCCTTTCCAACTTAAATGATTTTGCACTCCAAACACACAAAATGCCACCTGAGGAGTTAACAGAAGGCTGTGCTTCCCACCTAACGTCAGAATTTTCCCATAGAGCTTGACACATAGATCTTTCAATGACTTCCTTTTTTGTTTCCTGGATGCATAACATGTCTACATGTTGTTTATTGACCAACCTTCTAACTGCCGGCCACTTGACCCCCTCCCTAACCCTCTAACATTATATGAAATAATGTTCATGGGGTCCTTTTCTTACTTCCCAATCGCGCAGCCTCTTTTGTGTCTCTGTCCTCCATGTCAATTATTAGTTGCTGCAAATTATTCCTCTGAAACTGCCCTTCTGTAACCCCTAATATTTTTGCTATGTCCCATAGTGTTTCTGCCTCCTGAATGTTAATGTTGACCAACTTTGCTTCATCAATTGCTGCTATCCGTGTTGAGAGCTGATGAGCCGTTTGTTCATGGTTCCTGTCCAGTTTGTGTACATTCCCCTGCATTTTGGGTGTTGTTGGTGTTATTTGTTGGCCCATGTCATCTTCTAGAACTGAAACAGATTGCTTGCTGCACCCACGTTTTCTGTAATACACCTTGGAAGAGGTATTTGGGCCCTTCGGACTTGTGGATGAGCTATTGATATTTTTGTCTATTAGCTTGGTGGGGGTGTGAATAGCAGAAATGAGCCCATTTGTATTTTCTGCCTCTTGGTCACGTGGCTTGTCTGTGTTTAAAACATCCTTCTCCACCGCCCCAACGGTCCTTTCTGCTCCCATCTTTCCTTTCTCATGCAAATTCTCTCCCCTTCCATCCGAGGTACATATCCCCATTGCCTGCTTCCCCCTTCTTTCGTGCATTGTCCACTGTTTGGTATCTGTGGTGCCGTGGCCCATCCTTGCAGTTTGTTGTTTGGTAGCACTGTTGCTATCAGTGCTGACTTTTGCTTGACCTGACACGCCAGCCCATTGGTCACCGTTGTTGTCCGTTGGGTTTTACTGGTCGTCATGTTCGCCAACTACCGACAACTGGTGTTGGCCTCCCTTTCCCGGCGCACGCTGATTGGCCTCCATTTCCGCCATCGCTGTCGTTTCCGTCTCGAGAACCTTGAGTTCGATGTGCCTCCCACCATCTTTCTACCTCTGCGCTGCCATTACCCTTCTTGGCGTGACAGTACCATTGTGGGTCTGTGTTTGTCCGCCATCTGCCTTTTTCGGCGCACGATGTTTACTTCGCCTTTCCGATGAAGTTGCGTCACCAGTCGTCGCGTCGTTCTCCTCCAAGGTGCACGGGTCATGTCGACCTTCCTGTGACGATGGTGCCACTGTCCAGCTGGATGAGCCCTCCTTCTCCTTCGTTGTTTGCCCCAATATCCACCACAGCGAGCCACCTTCACTTTCCTTTGATAGAATCTCATCCGAAGAACTATACTCCGTGTCGCGCCGACACAGGCAAGTGTTTGAAGGAGTTCCGCATTCCTCTATGATATGCACCTGAAATATCTCCTCCTGTATGTGCACCCACACAGTGTGCTGTATAAGTGGCCTCCACGGTGTTTTAATTAAGATCCTTGCCATATCCATCTTCCGAGGTCCCTCTATGTTGTCATCGACTTCAACCACATCTCCGATACCTGCCACAATCTTCTTCATTTGCTGTATGTTCCATGCCATCAGGGGTATTCCCCAGCAGTGTATCCATGTTAGCCTATGCCCAGGACGCATCCGCGGATTCCATTTTTCCACAGTGTGAAACAAGGACCCTCCTTCATTTTCTTCAGTCTCCATTTGTCTTGCTTGGTCGTCTGTGAGGCCTAGGAGCAATATCATATCGTCTCCGATGTACCGCGGTGATACATTAGCTCCTAAATCCCATAGAATGTCATCCTCTACTTTATCAAACAATGACAAGTTTTTTAACCGCCCTACCCATGCTTCTGTGAGCCATTTATGCTCTGTCAAGGAGATGTCTAGGTGCACCTTTGACTGCGACCAATGGCCAGATAACTCCCTTTTGTCTGCTGGTCTCCGTTGGTCTGCTCCTGTATTTTTCCTCTTGACTGCCTCTGCATATGATCCACTCTTCTTCCCCAGGTACCCTCTTTGCTGCACTCTCAGGTTCGTATCTCTGCTCTCCTCCTCATTTGACTTAGTGTACGGGCATCCCCAAGTTACTGGTTGTGGCTTTCCTTGGACAGCTCTTCCAAATTTTGGGATGTTGACAAACATCTTCAGCCCTCCAAAGACGATGTTGTCTAACTTCTCTAACTGCTGCAAATCCTCCACTCCTTTGAACCTTACAAAGCCATATCTCCTTCCATTTTTGTTTCTTTTCTTGGCTATGAACACCTCCCTTACATCTCCCGCTTTTTTGAAATGTTGCCATAATGCCTCCTCAGTTGTGTCTTCAGGGAACCGTGTGAAATAGAAGGATGCAACATCCTTATGGTCTCTCCAATTTACTCGAGTGTAGTCTTGTTTATGTCCTCTGCTGTTGCCGGCAAACTGCAGACATTGACCCTCTCTAGCTCTCTCTTTGTTGCTCTCTCTCTTCTCCCTCCTAGTTCTAACTCTCTCCCACCCACTATTTCTCTCTCTATCTTTTCTCTCTCCTCTCATTCTCTCATTCCAGTTAATGTAAATACATTCATGGTTCTTAAATAGCAGTATGCTTTGTGAAAATTATAGTTTAATCAAAGGGCACATTTCAAACAGTTAAAGTTGTGTGGTACTGTTGTATAATCAGAGTTGAAAAAGAGGTACTCTTTTTGTTCATGCATAAGATTATCATTACATGCTAAGTGTGAGTTCTTCACTAGGCTTGATATGCATTACAACAATTTTGCAATTTTAATTTTATCAGGATTATGAATTGGATGGCGTTGATTGGACTAAGGTAGATTTTGAGGATAATGAAGTGTGCTTGGATCTATTTGAGAAGGTACTTTTTTTTTTAAAGGCCAGAAGGTACTTATTTGATTTGGTTTTCTATATGTTTTAGAGTTATTCCACTTTCTCGGGAAATTGGGCTGTTGTTATGGTTGTAGTTTTATTTGTTTCTACTTCTGGACTCTATGTTCAGGTCCCAATGTGGTTGTGGCTGTGCTCACAGCATTCTCTATTATTAGCGTAGTCATTATGTTATCTGTGTTGCAAAATGTGCAGAAACCTCACGGTCTACTCTCTTTATTGGATGAGGAGTCAAATTTAGCCAAGGCTTCTGATTTAACATTTGCCAACAAACTTAAGCACCACCTGAATGCTAATCCTTGCTTCAAAGGAGAAAAAGGCAGAGCTTTCCGTGTTCGTCACTATGCAGGGGAGGTTAGTTTTGTCTCACCATTTAGGGAGCTTTGGGAAGTTAGTTCTGACAAAATCTACTTTTTAATTTTATATCTGAATTAGTAGTTCAATTTACTTGTTTAAATTTTGCATTGTTTTCCACAAGATTGCATGCAAAAGACTAGAATATAATGTATGGACAGTAGAAATCACAGTTTTAAGCTCTTGTATTATCTGGAGTGTAATCTTATCCAGCATGTGATTTGCAAAAGGTTCCAGACCTCAGTCTCTGAATATGATCATTTAGTTGTTTCTAAACATGGTGTTTTGCTTTCTTCCTAATTCCTACTTTATGTAAGAGTTTGATTTCTTTTTTTACCTGCAATATAATAGCATGTCTAAATATTTGGTCCATTACTTCACTTACTAGAAACAGTTTGATACAAATGCATTCAGATGCTAAGCATGCAATTATACATCTGACAAATGTTTTAAATCTGGAGCTTGTATTGTTAAGTATCTATGAGTAAATCCTTTCTAATTTTCTGTCTGATCCACCTTTGTGTGGACTGAGTATGTGTCATGGAAACCAATTTCGTTTGATGCACATTACTAATATCTGGATCTCTATTAGGTTCTGTATGATACAAATGGCTTTCTAGAAAAGAACAGAGACATGTTGTCTTCTGATTCCATTCAATTCCTGTCATCATGTAATTGTGAACTGCTGCAGTTGTTCTCCAAAATGTTTAACCAGTCTCAAATGCAGAGTGTTGCAACAAAGTTCAAGGTAATTTTTTAGCATTTCTTGTGATTCTTGAGCTTCATTAAGATTTCAAAAGAAATGATTATGGCTTGTTACAGGAGATTTGAACATGATGATGGAAATGAACTCTATTTTGAAAATTACATTATTGTATAAACACAGTATGGAAAGTATACAAAGAAATAATTGATATGCGTATACTGAGGGAAATGAATCTAACTAGTTTCATACTTTTAGGTTCAATTGTTCATGTTGATGCATCAGTTGGAGAGTACCACACCTCACTTTATTCGCTGTATAAAGCCAAATACTAAGCAGCTTCCTGGCATTTTTGATGAAGTCCTTGTCCTACAACAGCTCAGATGTTGTGAAGTTCTAGAAGTTGTTAGAGTTTCAAGGGCTGGATATCCTACTCGAATGGCCCATCAAGAGTTTTCCAGAAGGTAGTTGAGAAACTTCCCATGGTTTTTAGATTATCTTGAATGATGGGCTGATTTCTGTTCCTTAATGTATCTAGGTATGGGTTTCTGCTTTCTGAGGCCAATGTATTGCAGGATCCATTGAGCATCTCGGTTGCTGTTTTGCAAAAATTTAATATCCCTTCTGAAATGTACCATGTTGGCTACACCAAATTGTATCTTCGAGCAGGGCAGGTATATGTCTAAACTCCAAGTTTTCTTTGCTGGGCTAGAAGTGATGCTTTGTACTTTTTGTTTTCCTCCACTGCTTCATGTTAGTTAAATTTGTATTGTAACTACCTGTCCTTACATTGGCATTGGAAACATATTTCATGTTCAATTGCACTTTGAAGAGCTGTATGCCACTCAGTTTATCAACCATTTGTTTTACTAAATTAGTATTTTTTGGTACATAAAATAGTGTCTTGTTTTTGAACCATGAATCTTTTGCGTAGCAGAATTTTAAATTATATGATGTTTTGGGTGAGTTTAGGTTCATTCATTTGTGGTTTCTGACTTGGTTATTCTTGGGCACTGGTTGCTTTTGTAGATTGATTCACTGGAGAATAAGAGAAAGCAGGTTTTACAGGGAATACTTGGGATTCAAAAATGCTTCCGTGGTCATCGAGCTCGTGTTTATTTCTGTGAACTTAAGAATGGAGTGACAACATTGCAATCATGTACTGCCAGTATCTATATTATTTTCATTTGGAGCTAAAGTATCTATTATTATATGCATTTTCTTCATTTTAATGAAGATTTGTGAAGTAAATGTTTTTCATAAAAATATAATGATAAAAGAAACCTCAGAGCAGTTTGGCTTGTACTTTCAAAATATAACTCAAATCATAAGATTGTCACAGCCTCACAGGTGATTATTCATAACCTTAGTTCTAGTTTGTTTTTAAATTGTTGATATTGTTGCATTGCAGTTATTCGTGGAGAAAATACAAGAAGGAAATATGGTGTTACAGTGAAGTCTTCAGTAACAATTTATTCTAGAATACTGGAGGAGATCCATGCAATCATACTATTACAATCTGGTTAGAATGATTCTGATTTCTGTCAGATTTACCATCATTATTGCGGATGAAGTTGATTTGCTTATTATCTGTTTCCTTTTGTTGTAGTAATTCGTGGTTGGCTGGTTAGAAGGGGGGATGCTAGTCACATAAATAGGTCAAAGAGATATCCTGAAAATGCTAAACCTAGGTGGAAGTCCTTTATGAAGATAATACCGGAAGTAAAGGTACTTTTACTGTGCACTTAACATTAGTCTTGTTTTCTCTGTGTCTTAATCTAGATATCTCCATCTATTTGGTTATTTTTCAGTTGTTGTATTACGTGAAAATGTAATTTTTCCTGTTCTTATTTATTCTATCAGACTAAAACTTGTGATAATTTAGAGTTCCAAATCTAAGTTCATGTAATTTTCTGTTAAGTTTGAAATCAAGTATTTTCACACTCCACCGAATTTTCCATACTGCTCGATGTGGGACTTAGGCACCCCATAATACCCAAGTCCCTATCATTTCATTTTAACCCACTGACCACTACTATTTCTTAGACAAGCCTATGGGTGGGGGAAATTGAGACTGCCAACGCTTTTTGAATGTCTAAGAACAAGTTATCTGTTTAAGATTCCGGTGATTGGTAAGCATAGCTTAAGATTAGCAAGAATGCATATTAGCAATGTTTGGTTAGAACATAAATTCTTAGATATTATGGGAGAGATGGGAGTCACTTTTCAAAGAACCAATTTGAAATTATGCCTGAGAGGTCAACCATGGAGTTGATATACCTTTTGAGGGATTGGGTGCAAAGACATTGGAGGAAATTAAAATATCTAAAAATGTTTTCCATTGACTTAGAAAAGACCTATGATAGGGAGTCTTGTGGAAGGCATTGGAGAATAGGGGAGTTTGTGTTGCTTACATTCGGGCGATATGTTGTCAAGGATATGTATGATGAGGTTAAAACCAACATGCACACACATGGTAAACTAGAGTTATGGGGGAAGCTTAGGAATCACTTGGTTTCCATTTAAGTAGAAGTAAAACGGAGTATACGGAATGCATGTTCAACGTCATGCACACTAGCATTGGCTGTGAGGTGAAAGTTGGAGATAATATATGTCACAAGTCACAGTTTAGTTATCTTGGATTTATCATACAAAATGACTGAGATAAAGAGATGCAATTCATAGGATTCTGAGTAGGGTGGATCAATTTAGTTTATATATATACTTTGGCACACAAATATGCTCTAAAAATATAAGTTACTTTGAGCAAACTAGAGAAAGTAATGATTCAATTGGCTATAATATATTTTCCCCTTAAGAAAGATTAAAAAACAAAGTTTGTTGTTTCCAGATTTCACTAGTAAACAGCCAGATATAAAAAAAAAATTGTCTTTGTTGTTGGCAATTGCTCTAACTTTCATTTAAACCTTTTAGCTAAATGCTACCAAAAACTATTTTCATGGTGTGTTTCAAAACATAAACTCCACCTTCATTCTTGATTTAGCCGGACTTGTCCAAAGAGCCGGTTCAGAATCTGCTTTCAGCTTTAGCAGATCTCCAAAGGCGAGTTGACAAGGCTGATGCAATTGTGAAGCAAAAGGAAGACGAAAATACCGAATTGAGGGAACAGCTAAAACAATCTGAGAGGAAGAGGATCGAATATGAGACAAAAATGAAATCAATGGAGGAGGCTTGGCAAAAGCAGATGGCATCTTTGCAAGTAAGTTTTCAGTTCAGATTTCAGACAAGTATTCAATTTTTGACATATAAATGTTATTGTAATGGATGTAGTTGATTGGTCTGATCAAAACTTTTGACTAGTTTATTACTTTATTCACCTGTAGTCTACATGAACAAGTCCATCCTATTTTGATAATAACCTTGGGAAAATCACAACCCAAAAAATAGTCATTGTAGTTGAAGAGCCCTAAGCCTTTCAAACCCCATGCCAGACTCCCATACTTCTGATATGGGACTCAAGTTACATACCAATTGGATCCTAACAATCCCTCAATTGAATAACCAAATAATTTTTTTATCAGAAAAAAATAAACTGAACTTC
This sequence comes from Glycine max, assembly GCF_000004515.6. NCBI lineage: Eukaryota > Viridiplantae > Streptophyta > Magnoliopsida > Fabales > Fabaceae > Glycine > Glycine max. Next base: position 20,432,827 of record NC_038248.2, on the reverse strand, counting down.
AATCACTTGTATCAGTTTTCTTAAAGAAGAATTTTGATATCAAGTAAGGTTTAGCTTTGAATTTGTCATTGCTAATAAGAAAACATTGTTCTTGATAAGTTAACGAGTCTGTTGATTTTCTAATCTGCCACAAGTTTTTTGTCCTTTTCAAAGTCATATGCACAAGGGTTTCATATCCAACTTAAAATTCTATAGAAGACTCTGATTGCCATTTCAATGCAGATGAGTCTTGTTGCTGCTAGAAAGAGCCTTGCTCCCGAGAATGCTTCAGTTCAGCCTGTAAGACGTGATTTTGTGCTACCTCGTGGTTATGATTCTGAAGATGCTACATCCATGGGATCTCGAACACCTGGTGGGAGCACACCAATGCTTTCTGGTAGTCTATCTGCCTCTGATGCAGGGAGACAGGTCAATGGTACATTGACCACAGTTGGCAATCTGATGAAGGAATTCGAGCAGGAAAGACAGAACTTTGATGATGAAGTGAAAGCTTTGAACGATGTTAAACCGGAGCAGTCTGCCAATACAAATTCCTTTGAAGAGCTTCGGAAACTGAAACAGAGATTTGAGGGATGGAAGAATCAATACAAGGTTAGATTACGAGAGACTAAAACAAGGCTTTATAAATCAGAAACGGAAAAAAGTCGGCGAACATGGTGGGGGAAGTTAAGCTCAAAAGCATAATGATATTCAGTTTTCAAACTCATTTGCTGAGAATAGAAATGCTGGAGAATCCGCAAAATTGGCAAAATGATTGTTGTCATGAACTTTGTCCTTTTTGAGCTGTTGCTTCTATATCTTGCTGGAACACTTAAACAAAGTGTTACCAATTTACTCATTGGTGAAGGGAAAGAAGTTGTATATCTACCAATTTTGTTACATGGTGGAAGTGTCATAGGTTGTGCATAGTGGTAGACTTGTAAGATCGCATAGTTGTATTGATTAGTCTATAGTTTGCTTTTGTATATTTTTTTCACTTTCTTTTTTGGGGTGAAAACCAGTAATGACTCATGTATATTCTATTGTTGCTGATGTGATCTAAAACTCAGCCTGAAGATATTAATAGTAAGTTTTAGTATCTTCAATATCAAGGGAATTTTTTTTTCTTGCTTTTTTGTGGTGTTTATGACAACAGTTTTCTCTCGGTGTATTGGTTAAACAGATAAATGTTCAGTTAATAGAGATCTATAGTTTTTTGCATGTGTATGTTGGTCTTGGAACATATCTAATATGTGACACTTCATTTACAGCTAAAGATCATTTTCTTTTCACATGAATTTTCGTTCATGGTATTTAAACATGAAATTAGACTTCATAAGACTTAGGAGACAAAAGAATAAACTGTCCCATAAAATGTGTGTTGGAGTCCAAGTGTAAGGTGAAATCTCGCATTGGGTGAAAATGGAAAAGTTGAAGATCATTTAAGTGAGAAGATCTATAAATGTGAACCTTAAAGTTTTGGGTTAAAGCGTGATATCAAGTTTACGTGTGTGGTTGTTTATGGTCCATTGATTGTTCTCGAGGGGAAGACTACCATATGGAAGAATCTCCTTGATTTACCTCCTTAGTTGTACAACAAGGTGATGACAAGTTGAAGGTTATAATAGTTTAGGATGATTCACACATTGTAGAACAAAAGGATTTGTTACCTTTTGTTGAAACTCTATTCAACATTGCTCATTTGTTGCACATCTCCAATATGCCATATAGATTATGATATTGAAACCTTATTTGCTTGGAAGCTAAATTAGGAAGGATTGAACACCCTTTTCACTTGGCTTTACAACACAACCAATAGAGAAATAACTTTGTAGATTAAACACAGATCTCGTTTGAGCCAAGGAAGTGAATGCTCAACTCTTGCATTAAACAAGTCAAGCAAAAGAACTTGACCTTTCAAGTTGCTTCCTCATGGCTTCCCCACATTCCACCGAAGATGTGACTGTTAATAGAGAGACCATGCTTCATATTGCAGTGAAATACCAACAATATGTAGCTATTCAAGTCTTGTTTTCGTCCTCGAGTGAACTCATGTAACAATTGCTATGTAATTAGAAAAACCAATATTGAGCTGGAAGGATGAGGAGCACAACAACATTTTGCATATTTTAGCACTCATGAATGACTTATAGGCACCTTACCCTTCAATCAATATTTGAAACACACTCTTAATAGTATTGCCTTGAATGATTTTACTTAATGATAGTAATAACTTGTAAGACTTAACTATTTATTTGTAATATATAAAGGATGGAAATATAATGAGAAACTTGAAATTGACCCGTGTGTTGCCCGGTTTATAAATAAATATATCTAATATTAGAAATATATTTTTTAAAAAAATATTACGTTAAGTTATAGAATTAAATAATTGTGAAATAAAAAATCATAAGGTTTGTATTTAGAAAACATATATTTATAAAAAAATTAGGAGAAAGAAATGTTGGACAAATGTGGCCTCAGTTATCTTAAGAAGGGGTGAATTAATTTCCCACTAATAAACTTTTAACCCCCTTCTAAATGAGATAGGCTCAGAATGCAGAAGAAACAACAATCAATTTAATAATGTTCTTTAAACATGTAAGACAAAATTGATTGCAACAAAATAAATGAGATAAGGGAAGAAAGAATGCAAACACAACTTTATACTGGTTCGGCAAAGTCCGTTGCCTATGTCCAGTCCTCAAGCAACCTACTTGAGATTTTCCTTTCTCTTTATAAAACCCTTTTACAAAGTCTGAACCACACAGGGACAATCCATCCCTTAAGTTCAGGAATTCTTACAACTTAAGAGACCCTCGGTCCCTTAATCAATCTCTTTGTATAAGAAGAAAGAAAATGAATTCTCTCTTGAAGAGAAGGATATTACAATTGAAGTCCATGGATGAAATTTTAATGGATTTGCAAGTGTTTGCCCAAGAGTTTCTTTTGAGAGAGCATTTGGCAATAAAGTTCTCTTGGAATATCTCTCTCTTTCTTTTTGAAGTCAAACACACACATATATATAAGCACTTCGTGCCTTTTCAAAATGGTTTGAAGATATGTCTTTTCAAAAAGCTTTTTCTAAATTTCTTCACTGGTAATCGATTACAGGTTTCTAGTAATCGATTATACAGTTATATTTTGAAGGGTCATGACTTTTGAATTTGAATTTTAGGAGTTTCGTTGCTGGTAATCGATTACAGACATATGGTAATCGATTACATGTTCAAAATTCAAATTCAAAACCCTTTTCAACAACTATCTCTCAAACTTCCCTTCTGGTAATCGATTACACTTCCTGGTAATCGATTACCAAAGCCTTGCATGACTTTGAAACCCTTTGTTTTGAAGTAAGGCTTGATCTTGAAGCAATCTTGTATTAATCTTGAAGCAATGCTTTATTTGTTGAAGCAATCTTGTATTAATCTTGAAGCAAATGTAGCAGTCTTGTTTGATTCTTCTTTGACATCATCAAAATCATGTATACATATATTCACAATAAATTGTTAAGTTATCATGGATGAGTTGAATGTAAGTATAATTAATGTATATTGTAGGGACTTAACATATTTTTTTATTAAATTTTTTAATTTATAAGGAATTTAAGCTTATTTCAAAATATTTTATTTATTAAGTAATGATTAAAAAATTATTATTGTTAAACAGGTTTAATATTTAGTATTTATTATCTTTTTGGTCCCTATTTTTTTTCTTCTAAAATTTCTACTTTTAGTCTAATATAAATCTTGATTGGTTAAAGTCACTTAACTTTTTCTTTGATTATGACTTTTAGTCCCTACTATCAAGTAATAATGTTAATTGATAATGTAAAATTGATATTGACAGTCCAATGGCTTGTCATGTCACCAAGGAGTATGCTGGGATAGTTAAAGTGGATCAGTTGGCCACAAGAACATGCATGTTTAGGCTAAGTCAACCTACACAAAACACACTTGCTTTTAATTTTTCTTTCTCAAGCTTCTTGTTTGGAAATTAAAAGACAATTAGGAGCAAGGATTTTTTCTTCTTAAGTACTTGGATGAAATGATGAAACAAATTAAAACTTCCAACTAAACCTAAATTTACTACTTCAAAGCTACCCTTAAAATCATAGATTCTGGTATCTAGTAGAGTCTGATTTTTAACTTTTCCGTCTTAGGGTAGATGTGGCTTCTGAATGATAATTTTTTTTTTTGTAAAATCCTTTCGATAAAATATCATAGTAAATATTTTGTAAACAAGGTTTTTTGAAACTTAAAGCATGAAACAATAGAAAATAAACAAGAAAAAATAAATTAAAAAAGGATACAACATACAAAGGAATTATATTGGTTTACCTCAACTTGGACAACGTTTAGTACCGACACCTATAGGCTTTTTCCACCAAGATTAAACACATAACCGTCATTTTCTTTCTTTCCCAAAACCTTAAGAGGCTCCTACACCTAGTATTCTAAACATCAATAGGTTCCATTCACTATTCTCTAAGTCTTTACAACCTCTATCAAGTAGAGTCAAAATGGGTTAATCCGACTCACCTGAGTTGGGTCACCATGGGTTAAGCATTCAAATGAGCCAACCCAATCCAACCCAGCTCAACCCAACACAGGTTAGTGGGTTAGCTCATCAAGTTTTAAAAAATGTTAAAAATAAAAAAAGGAAAGAATCAAAATTCAACACACATCTTATTCACAATAATGCATTAAGGTTCACTACACACCTTTTTCAACCAAGACTTGAATGATCCCTGATTCACCACCCTCCACCGCCACCTCACATTCCAAGTCCGGCCCCACTAATTCACTATACAATATACAAGCACCAACATGGGAGTGGCAACGCTCATTCACATTAACAAAATATCAACCACAACATATATTTTAATCGACCCTTCAACCCTTGATCAACCACAATATTTGTATTCTATGTTTGATTGTTTCAAAAATTAATAATAATGATAATGAATACCTGAAGAGCACTTAAGTAGCATTTGGTGCATGGACAAAACAAAATGGAACATCCTATCCTATTCCTTTCTCATTTGTTCCGTACTTGTCAGAGGAACCAAAATTAATGTAGCATTTTCTAACCTCATTTGTTCTAATATATTTTTAAAAGAACCAAACATGAAAATAGAATTCATGTCCTGTTCCATTCTAGCACGTCTATCGAGTACCATAACATGGGTTTTTTTTAATCAAACTGATATTGAGGTGAGTAGAACACAAACACGGATGCCACACTCGGGATTCTAAGAAAATATTTTTATTTTATTTTACTTTATTAAAACGTGTTAAGTGGATCAATCTGGTGCAAATCTATTTAGGGTGTTGCTAGGTGCACCCAACACTTCAGATGAAATGATGAAAATACCCTTGATCCGTAAGCCTTTTAAGTTGATCCATAAAAGGCTTACAAATCAACTTGATCCGTAAGGCTTCTACGGATCAACTTGATCCGTAAGCCTTTTACGAATCAACTTGATCCGTAAGTCTTTTACAGAACAACACGGATCAACTTGATCCGTAGAAGCCTTACGGATCAAGTTGATCCGTATGCTTAATATCAACATACGGATCAACTAGATCCGTATCAACCTTATGATCAACTTGATCCGTACAATTTATGGACCACCCTCAAGCACACCCATCACAAATGCGAAAAAAACACAGGGGCAATTTTGGTATTTTTAGAAAATGTTGGGTGCACCAACAATAATGTTGGGTGCACCTAGCAACACCCATCTATTTAGCTCCCACGTTAAGTATGTCGGGCTACATTTTTCCATAATCAAATTGGGTTGAAAATTTACAACCCAAACTCAGCTCAAACTCATGGTGAGGCAGATTGTGGCTAATTTTGATTTTTGCTACCTTTATTTTCAAGTATTTTTTGTTTTAAAAAATCATTCTCAGGCTTCACCCAAGTATTTTTTCAAAAAACTTCTCCAAGCTTCACAACCTTAGTAGCAATTGCTACAAGACTCACATAACACCTGCTATGTTCACTTTGAACTTCAGAAGCAATAATCCTTTAATTATTCTTCTAAGTTCTTCCCTCTAATCTAAAGGGATGGACACTACACCTTTTGAGATGCTTTCTATTGAGACTTCTGGCACGAACATGTTTATAGACACTCTTACATATTTAATTTTACTTTGACTCCATCTAGAGTGTTTTGGCTAAGGAAGTTTCTTGTTGTTGGAGTTAGCCCTAGTGACCAATCCATTTCAGACTATATTTGTTATCGTGATATTGTTTTATATATTTTATATACATGAGACATGTCAACTATTATGTTATTAGTTTTATAGCATAATAATGTCCTAATGATAGGTGATTCGTTCAATGGTAAATCAAGTGAGACTTGATTGTGAGATTTATTGAACAATGAAACATTGTTCCAAAAGTATCTATAGTCATGTACTATTGTTGACTAAGGTAACAATAATGCATTGAGGCTATTGTGTGAGTAGATTGATGACCACGTCTACAGGTCATGAATATGAGATATCAAGTTAGCACACATGTATAAATATTAGGAGTAATATTTATACTAGATAGACCCACTATGAGAAGGTGTTATAATAGTTATGTAAGTGTCATAAGTGCTTCTCATGGCAACCATAAGGTGATAGTAGTTGTCATACCCTAATTTCGTCCGGGGACCTTTGCTTGATGACATGCGACCTTTCTTTGGTCCTTGTGAGGTGCCTGGCACCCATCATTAGGCAATTTGTGAAATTCCAGGACATGCCGGAAAACCAAAAAATATTGATGCACAATCCGTAAGTTTCCGTGACACACCGGAAATCAAATGGAAGCATCGTTGCATAATTAAGTGAGATTCTGTAACATTTCGTAAGTCAAAAAGGGGATGATTATGTAATCCGCAAGGTTCCGTAACATTACGGAAAGAAAACAAGTATCGTTACGAGATTCATAAGTTTCCGTATCTTTACGAAAAAAGAATCACCAAAAAAGGTAAGGGGGTGAACTTATCAAGATAGGGGTGTAAATAGCAATTCAAATCTAGGCCCTTCCAGAACATTTTGGAAGTTGGGTTGCTTAAGGAGGAAGCAACTGGGCGGCAAGCTCCTCCACGTTTTTGAAAAATGGTTTTCGGGGCTTCCGCGGCTTCCGTAATACTTCCGTAAAATTTCCGAAAACCTTGGGTAAGCATATTCCACTTAACATTGGTGAAAGGGAAGAGAAAAAAGATGAAAATCAAATTCGAAAACAGTTCCGTAAGGCTTCCGTAACTTTTCCGTAAAATACGAAAAGGGGGGTGAACTTAGTAATTCGGGTGCGCTTAGAAATCTTCTTCATTAAGTCTTTGGGCGGCAAGCACCTCCCTTTTTTTTCTATAAATAGGGGAGGGGGGAGCTGTTTCAAAATGTTCAAGACCCCTTTGGCTATGCATTTCAGCTATTTTGGGCAAAAAACACGTTTTCGTGAAGAAAAATCGAGTCGAAGTGCTTCTGTAACGCTTCCGTAAGCGATTCTGTGGAAATTCTTCATCGTTCTTCGTCGTTCTTCACCGTTCTTCATCCGTTCTTCGTTCTTCAACGGGTAAGTTTTCGAATCCGAGACTTTCAATTCATTTCTTGTTTTGTGTACTTTCACTTTAATTTCGTTTACTTTCAGTTTTCTTTTCTTCCCTTTTGACGTGCTTAAGCCATTTATTTAAGTCATTTCTCGCTTAATCTAAAAATAAAATAAATTTCCACCGATCGTTTGAATTGTATCATCCGTTAATTTTGGTTAAAATGAATTCCGACCGTTCGGTCGTGCCGTAACCACGTTGGAAATCAAAAAAAGAGGTAAAATAATAATATAATAATCAAAAAAATATTTTTTAGTAAAGTAAAGCGAAAAATCAATCGGACGTTTTCTCTTTGGGATTTCTCATTCTTAATCGAATTGACTAATAACTAAGGTGAAACTAAGGCTAAAATCAACTCGCCTAGTCAAGCTCGTCCACAAAAATAGGTTTTTGAAAGTTTATCACTTCAATTTCTTATTAAGTAAAATGGGTCATTTTTAAGGTCCAACGCCTTAAAATGATCACCTTTCAAGTAAAAAGAATCACTTGATTCACGCATAAGAAAGAACTACGTAGGTCTGATTTTCTCATCCCAATTGAGGAATACGTAGGAGCAAAGGGAAACACCCTTGTCGACCACAAAAAGAGAAAAAATATAAAAAGGGTATAAAGGATATAAGGACATAAAAGGGAACGTAAAAATCAAAGTCATGTTTGCACATTCGATTAAAGGCTGTCGTCCCTTGTGATGGACGTGTGGGGTGCTAATACCTTCCCCGCGCGTAAATACAACTCCCGAACCTTTCACTTAAAAGTTCGTAGATCGCGTCTTTTCCGGTTTTTCCGACGTTTTCCTGAAATAAACGTTGGTGGCGACTCCGCGCGTATTCCTTTCGTGGAACACGCATCCCGCGAGTCACGCATCGCCCTCCCGTCGAAGGGTAGGTTGCGACAGTAGTCCTTCTACTTGAAGTCACTACGATTCCTACATGTAGGAGTTGTAGACTTTAGTACTATCAAACGTCATCTGTAATAGGGTGATCATAAAGGTAGTACTTGGGTTTGCAATGAATCATGTTGAGGGAGGCGAGTGATGTAGATAGGATATCCGTCCCTCCTACATAACATGAGTTATGTCTATAGGCCTCTCAATAGCGTGAGACATGCAATATGTGTGGCCACACACAAATAGACTAATATGAGATATTTGGCCCATTTCTATTTAGACGTTTACTTGGGTATTGATGAATCAATGATTGGAATTAACGAGAATGACACACTTTATGCCTTTTTGTTTGATCAAGACATTTGGATGAAGGGACAAAGACTACATGGTGGAAATGGTAGCAAAAAGGTTAAAATCGGATCACCAATTTTGCATAGGCTAAATGGTAGTGATGCATTACTAGATGCCAATCACTGTTGTCGCAACCTACCCTTTCGCGGGCGAGCGAGGCAAGACTCACGGGTGCGTCTTCCAAAGGAGGAAAATGCGCGGAGTCGCCACCAACGTTTATTTGTGGAAAATGTCGGAAAAACCGAAGGAAACCGGTCATGAAGAATATTCCAGATTCGGGAGTTGTATTTACGTTTGAGGAAGGTACTAACACCTCTCATGTTTGTCCCAAAGGACAACAACCTTAAATTAGAATCATGTGAAATTGTGTATCTAAACTTTTATTTATTTTTTTATTTTGAGTTTGACAAAAGAGGGGCTCTTGCTCCTACGTACCCTCCATCGGAGAGGAAATCAGACCTACGTAGTTCTTTCTAAAGGGCGAATCAAGCGATTCTTTTTACTTGGAAGTAGGTCCTTTTAAGGCGTTGGACCTTAAAATGACCCATTTTTACTTGGTGAGAAAAACTGAGGTATTGAATCTTAAAATCCTTTCTAGTGATTTTTTGCGGATGAAATTGACTTTGCGAGCTGATTTTAGCCTTAGTTTCACTTTAGTTATTAGTCAATTCAATTAAGAAAGAGAAATTCCAATGAGAAACGCCCGATGGATTTATTTTGGTTTATTTTACTAAAAGATATTTTTTGATTATTATATTATTATTTTACCTCTTTTTTGGTTTCCAACGTGGTTACGGCATGACCGAACGGTTGGATTTCATTTTGACTGAAATTAACGGATATTACAATTCAAATGATTGGTGAAAATTTATTTTATTTTTTGATTAGGCAAGAAAATGACTTAAGTAAATGACTAAAGCACGTCAAAAGGGGGTAGGGAAAATAAATGAAACGAAAATGAAAGTACGCGAAACAAATGGGGACCACCAAGGGTACATAGAATGAATTAAAAAGTTCGATTTCGAGAACTTACCGGTTGAAGACCGAAGATCGATGAAGATCAGTTGAAAATCTTCGCAAAATCACCCATGGAAACGTTACGGAAGCGCCTCGGCTTGGATTTTCTTCATGGAAACAATTTTCCTCACTAATTTTAAGTGATTATGAAGTACCAGAAGGGCTGAACCCCTTTCTCCTTCACTCCTTCCTCTATTTATAGGAAAATAGGGGAGGAACTTGGCACCCAGCTCACCCAGGCGAGTCAGGTTTTTGGAGGAACATCCTGGAAGGCCCAAGTGGGCTTGGTTGCTTTTTGCACCCCTTTTTTTTTTTACTAAATACACCCATTTTGCTTTTTTGGTGATTCTTTTTCCGTAACGTTATGAAACATTACGAATTTCGTAACGATACTTGTTTTCTTTCCGTAAGGTTACGGAACCTTACGGGTCATGTAATTACTCCTTTTTTAGCTTTCATAATGTTACGGAAACTCATGGATTGCGTAACAATATTTCCTTTTGATTTCCGGCATGTTACGGAATTTCTCGGATTGCGTAACAATGCTTCCTTTTGATTTCTGGCATGTCTTGGAACTTCACGTATTGTGCAACAAAGGGTGCCAAGTACCTCAAAGCGGTCAACCAAAGGTTGCATGCCATCAAACAATAGTCCCCGGACGAAATTAGGGTATGACAGTTGTCCCTCTTTACTTACCTTTTATCGGAGATAAGAGGAAAACAAAGATAAAACACTGATTTCGTGCGTCTTCGTTCTCTCTGTGATTAGTCTATGATGACTCCCGTCTCTCTTTCTCCTTTCTCTGCACAACACAAAACAAACACAAACAAAAGACACTAATAACATAATATATACGTATACACATGTTTGGCAAAGGAACCGATCGGGAAAATAACAAAAAACCATATTTTCCAGTCACCGGAGGCTCCGTCCTTGATAATGGAGGACGCATGAACAGCGCTAGACAATCAATTCATGGGGCTCCGAATAGGATGGTGGAGGATACACGAACAGCGCTAGGCAATCAATTCGTGGGGCTCCGGACTTGATGGTGGAGGACGCATGAACAACGCTAGGCAATCAATTCATGGGACTCCGAATAAGATTTGAGGGTGGAGGATAGACAAACAGCGCTAGGCAATCAATTCGTGGGGCTCGAGACTCGATGGTGGAGGATGCATGAATGACAATCAATTCATGGGGCTCCGGATAAGATTTGAGGGTGGAGGATAGACAAACAGCGCTAGACAATCAATTCGTGGGGCTCCAGACTCGATGGTGGAGGATGCATGAATGAAAATCAATTCACGGGGCTCCGGATAAAATTTGAGGGTGGAGGATAGACGAACAGCGCTAGGCAATCAATTCATGGGGCTCCGAATAGGATGGTGGAGGATACACGAACAGCGCTAGGCAATCAATTCGTGGGGCTCTAAACTTGATGGTGGAGGACGCATGAACAACACTAGGCAATCAATTCATGGGACTCCGAATAAGATTTGAGGGTGGAGGATAGACGAACAACGCTAGGCAATCAATTCGTGGGGCTCCAGACTCGATGGTGGAGGATGCATGAATGACAATCAATTCATGGGGCTTCGGATAAGATTTGAGGGTGGAGGATAGACGAATAGCGCTAGGCAATCAATTCGTGGGGCTTCAGACTCGATGGTGGAGGATGCATGAGCGACAATCAATTCATGGGGCTCCGGATAAAATTTGAGGGTGGAGGACAGACGAACAGCGCTAGGCAATCAATTCATGGGGCTCCAGACTCGATGGTGGAGGATGCATGAATGACAATCAATTCATGGGACTCCGGATAAGATTTGAGGGTGGAGGATAGACGAACAGCGCTAGGCAATCAATTAAAATTTGAGGGTGGATGATAGACAAACAGCGCTAGGCAATCAATTCGTGGGGCTCCAGACTCGATGGTGGAGGATGCATGAATGACAATCAATTCATGGGGCTCCGGATAAGATTTGTTGGCAGGACCAAATGGTCCACCGTGTTTTTTCACCTAAAAAGGCGAACATGCTTTAGCAAGGAAAAATAAATCATTTGCGAGAGCACCATATCGTAGAGAAACAATATACCCATGCCAAAAGTAATTTTCCTTGTAACCGAAAATGAAGGGCAGGATGTCAACATTTAGCTTTTAAATGAACATTCAGGGGAAACGTCGGGTCAAACTGGAACTGGGAATAAAATCACTCATAGTTTATAAAAACTCACATAGGTAAGTGTTTTACCCTAATCCCAAACCATAACTGCACCATGACTTTATTTTGCACATGATTTCCTATCGAACCAAAAGATCACACGCACGATCACGCATCAATAGGATTTTCTCGAAGGTAGTGTTTTGGAGAGGAAGCTGGGTGTTTCGGTCTTTTCCTCTTTGTTTAGGTGGGGCGGGATATCGCCAGTCGAGAGCGACTTTGAATGGCAATCCCAAAGGAAGAACCACTTTAAAAATGGGTTTTCCCTTTGCCGGCGGTTATTTACCTCGCCGAAAATTTATTTGGTCCGAAGATCTCCTGTCCTCTTTCTTGCTTTCCATTATTGATCGATAATTATTCTGTTTTCCTCCGATCTTTTCCTTTTTACTTTCTTCTGAGCTTCGACTGGGAATCCTTCTTTTCCTTACCTTTTCTTTCTTTTCATTTCTTCCTTTCCGATCTTTGTTAAGGAATTCGGGTTTTAGCATTCATTATTCGCTCTCCCTTGAGGAGATTCTGCTGTCCTTTTCTTCGGGGGAAAGAATGAGGATTCTTTTCATGGGCCAAGGTTTAAAGTAGCTTTAGGTTGTGTCTTAAGTCTTTTCATCATGCGAGCTCGATTTTGATATTTGGGGAAAAACAAATTCGTGTGTCAAGGTGTCGGTCTCGGGTTGAATTTCCATATTATTTCCACGAGGCACGCGTAACAATGATGATTTGGAAACAACATGCAAAATTAGTCATGGCTACAACTAGGTGGGTACTCAAGCATCCAGTTTATGGCATTGTGATACTAAGGCTTGGGATTTACACAAGTAGACCCAATATTTCCAAATTATGTTCTTTCATCGGTTCAACGAATCCATCCATTCTCATCTCGGTTATTCTGGAAAATAAACTCTTAGCGTCAGTCTCTTGTTTCCAAAAGATATGTTTGCTCTCTACGAATGATTTATGCTTCCTATGACCATAACATGCCGACCTTCGAGGTCTTTCTTTCTTTTTCTTTTTGTTTCATTTTTTTATGTTTGCAAAAACTATACATCCATCGCCATCTATGAGAAAAGCTTTTCTTTGCACACCTACATTCCTATACACGACAAACTTTTTCTGTATACACACGCATTAAAAACTCTTTCTCTTTATATCAACACGGTCTATATAAAAACTCTATTCCTGTTCAAAGGTTTCTTTTCCGTTTTTCAACATACACTCGTGGTTTATACAAAAATTTCTTTATATACACTCATTACTCACACACAAGATCTTTCCATACATTTTTTTTACATATAAAAACTCTTTTCTTTTCTTTATATATAGACACGACATTTGTTCACAACGCCTCTTTCTTTTTTCTATTCTTGGCGTTATCATGATTTTTTTTCTTTTTATTTTTAGGACGACGTTCCTAAAGGAAAACTCTACAAGGTTCCGGAATTTCAACAAACATTATCGAGAATAACAAAGTAAGCACTAACGCAACAGTCCAAACAAAATGTATGCACAAAACAAAAGACAATTGAATCAACAAAAACAAATGTTAGTCCCTCAAGTCATAGAAACAAGATAACATGCATATGATAAATGATGGAACATACGAATTTGGGGATCCCACGGTCATGTGGCTCCGCATGCCACCGGACTCTTGGGTCACGGTAACAAAAGGTGGGTGGTCGACAAAAGCAGGACTTTTGCTCCTACGTATCCTCAATTTGGGATGAGGAATTCAGACCTACGTAGTTCTTGATAACTGTGAGACTAAAAATAGTCTCGGTGTTTTCTTCACTAAAATGCGAACATGCTTTAGTAAAGAGACAAAACACCCAACTAATCAGAGCAACATATGCTTTTTGGATGAAAAGCAATGTGTCTATCGGGGAAGGAGAGTATGTTGATGAAATTTTCTCATAACTGTAAATGAGATTTTGGATGTTAGCATTTCGTTTCTAAATGACCATTTAGAGGAAACACTGGGTCCGACAAAAATAGAAGGAAATCACTCAAAGTGTATCAATCTCACACAGGTAAGTGTTTCATCCTAATTCCGAACCATAGATATGTCATGACTTGATTTTGCAAATCATTTCCTATCAAATCAAAGATTACATGCGTGATCATGGATTAATAGGACTTCTTCTTGGGAATGGGGTTTTTTGGTGGGGAATTTGGCTTTGAGTGTTTTTGCCTTTTCCTTTTCTGTTTTTTTGTTTAGTGCGGGGCGAGAAAGTTGCTAGCGCACAGGATTTTGGTTGGCAATCAAAGGGAGAGGACCACTTTAGGTCGTGTTTTCCTTTATTTTTTTTGTTTACTTGGTGACAATTCTGTATTGTTCAGATATTGTCTGGTCCAGAGACCTTTCTGGATGTTTCTTCTGTTTTCTTCCGATCCTTGATCGGGAATTTTCTTTCCTTTTTTTTTTTTGCTTTCTCCCACTCTTTGATTGGGAATTTTCTTTCTTTTTTGCTTTCTTCCAAGGGCTAGGATTGACATTTTCACCCTGGATCAAGGTTTATGATAAGTTGGGATTTTGGCTCAAGGCTTTTAGAACGGCTAGTCATGATATATGTCAGGGTTTTGCCAACGGTTCAGGGATAAAGGGGATGTCCCACATTATTTCCATGATACACATGCAACAATGATGATTAGGAAATTTTATGCAAAACTGGTCATGCATGCACCCATGTGGACACTCAAGCATCAAGTTTTTATGGTCATGTGACACTAGGGCTTAAGATTCATTTTCCCTATTTAAGTCAACCCAACGTTTCCAAAATATGCTCCTTTATCAATTTATGCATTCATCCGAGTCCCTTTTGGGCGTTCGGGAAAATTTTTACAGCATTCACTCTTCAAGTGTATCACACATATTTTCTTTCAAAAACTGGTTATGATCAGTGAATTTTTCAAAGAAAAGCTGGAAGTTATCTCTTTTCAAAAGCATGCTGTTTTTTTTTCCAGCTAGACAACTTATTTTTCTGTTTTCTGTTTTTTTATGAGGTATTTTGCTATATACATGCATATCTAAGGTATCTTGCTACCTAAACATACATATATCTTTTGTGAGGTATTTTTGCTATATACATGCATATCTAAGGTATCTTGCTACCTAAACATACACATATATATTTTGTGAGGTATGACTACCTTCCGAGCTTGTGCTTGTTTTATTTAAATTCCTAGGATCACGAGCAACTAGGTGTGTCCTACTGTGACTTGAGAAACAAAGGGTGATCAAATAACAAGCAGAAATTTAAAGGGTACTAGGTTGCCTCCTAGTAGCGCTTCTTTAACGTCTTGAGCTGGACGCATGATGACTTGTCAGCCACGGACCTAGTACCTTTCTTACCTTTGGCTTTGGACTTGGTCGCCTATTGGTCGGCCATGTGTCGTAGGCAACGCTCTAACCTTTTTGTGGATGAGCTGAGGTGAACTCTAGAGGGGGTGGCGGTGCGTCTGTTGCCCACTGCCGGCCGTCCCCAGGCTGCTGGGGTGTTTCGCCTTGCACCTGCCTGGGGGCGCAGTACTTCTTGATGAAAGCTCGATTAGTAGGGGGCCTGATGACCTTGCTGGGGGCAATAGGCACCCCGTAGAACCGACAGAGGCCCATAATCAGAGCTGGCAACTCCAAGACCCTGTTGGACTTCTTCGGGTCCATAGAGTATCTTGCGGGCATGATCCCTACAAACAATAGATGCCATCAGAAATTAGTTGAGAGATGTGCATACTTACCAATGTCACGATGACATGAACTTGCTAGGGGGACGGGCACCCTGTAGGATTGAAAGAGGCCCGTAACCAGAGCTGGAAACCCTAGGGCCCTGTTGGGCTCCTCCGGGTCCACTGGGTGTCTTGTGGGCGCTACCCCTAAAAATAATAGATGAAATCAGAAATCAGTTGAGCGATGTGCATACTTACCTATGTCATGATGGCGTGACCTTGCTGGGGGGAACGAGCACCCTGTAGTACTGACAGAGAGGCCCGTAACCAGAGCTGGAAACCCTAGGGCCCTGTTGGGCTCCTTCGGGTCCACTGGGTGTCTTGTGGGCACAATCCCTACAAATAGTGGATGACGTCAGAAATCAGTTTAGCCACATGCATACTTACCTATGTCTTGATGGCGTGACCTTGCTGGGGGGAACGGGCACCCTGTAGGACTGACAAAGGCCTGTAACCAGAGTTGGAAACCCCAGAGCCCTGTTGGGCTCCTCCGGGTCCACTAGGTGTCTTGTGGGCCCGATCCCTGCAAATAGTGGATGACATCAGAAATCAGTTTAGCCACATGCATACTTACCTATGTCGGAACGACACAGACCAACCGATACTTCCGCAGGGGTTGATCGCTGGGCAGAATGTTGCTAAGTAGCAACGTCATCTATATCTGTGTAAGAGTAGTCATGTTGGTGCGCATGATCCGCACTCGTCTCTTTGCAGTGGTACGAGTGAAATCTTGCCCCGGTATGCATAGTAGCTGCGTGATAGCCTCCCTCTCTGGACGTGCTCGCACAGTTGGTCGCCTTCCAATATTAGGGGGTGGCCCAGGAACTGATAAAAGGAAACTATTGGCCCTATAACTGGGAGCGCAAGTCTCGGTTAAGAATTTAAGGGCAGAGGACCTTAAATTCTCTTAAGGCGCAGATGTGGAGCCCTCTGAAAGTGAGGATGCATAGCCCTCTAAAGGTGAGGACGTGCAATCCTCTGAAGGTGAGGGCATGCAGCCTTCTGATGGCGACGGCATGTAGTCATCTGAAGGTGAGGGCATGTAGCCCTCTAAAGGCGAGGGCATGTAGTCCTCTGAAGTGGAGGACGTGTAGTCCTCTGAAGGTGAGGACGTGTAGTCCCCTGAAGGCGAGGACGGGTAGTCCTTTGAAGGTGAGGGCGTGCAGCCCTCTGATGGCGAGGACGTTTAGTCCTCTGACGGCGAGGACGTGTGGTCCCCTGAAGTGGAGGACGTGTAGTCCCTTGAAGGCGAGGACGTGTAGTCCTCTGAAGGTGAGGGCGTGTAGCCCTCTGATGGCGAGGACATTTAGTCCTCTGACGGTGAGGATGTATAGTCCCCTGAAGGTGAGGAATTGCAGTCCTCTGAAGGTGAGGGTATGCAACCCTCAGATGGCGAGGACGTGTAGTCCTCTGAAGATGAGGGCGTGCAGTCCTCTGAAGGCGAGGACGTGTAGTCCTCTAAAGGCGAGAACGTGTAGTCCTCTAAAGGCAATAGGTTCTAGTACCCAAGGGTCCACCCTTATGAGAAAACATGAGATTGACTCATTGAGGGGGCCAGTCATCCAAAAGATTTTACAATAGCTATAGGAAATCTATGTAGTTAACATGATTTTTAGGGATACAGATGTATGCAACCTTTGTCGTGAAATTAGTAAATGTGGATTTTGTATGCAACAATGCAATGTAATGGAAAGTTGTACAATGTTCATGACATTCTTCCCCTATTTTATGATTTTTGATTTTGATTTAATTTTTTTTTTGAAAACACAAATTGACTGTCCTTTTGAAAGAAGTGATAATTCATGCAACCTCATCCTATCTTTTGCAAATCTCTCCAGGAACTCGCCCAGAGTGTATGTTCTGTTTGATTTAGTCACTTGACTATTTGGGAGTGACGGCAATGGAGTTGTTTGACGTTTAATCAATCCATTGAGATTCTAGGATTTGTCCCCTTTTTTTTTTTTGTTTAAAAAAACATAGATGGGTGAGAACTTTTGATCTGCCCCTATGTTCACTTGAGGCTCATGCACGATGCCCCTCATTGCCCCAGTGTAAGGCTTTGAGGTACCAATCGTTATCTTTCGTCATGACCTTGTAGCTAGGAACCTATTGGATGAAAACTTCTAATCTGCCCCTATGTTCACTTGAGGTTTTATGCATGGTGCCTTTCATTGCCCCAGTGTAAGGTTGTGAGGTACCAATCGTTTTCACAACCTTGTAGCAAGGAAGAATGAAAGGGGCGGCTTGATTCTTGCAAAAAGAATTTTTCAAGGACGAGAAATAGTTTGAAATATTTTTTTTCAGTTGATAGATTAACTCAAATGACTTCTATTCTTGATAACTCACTTCTCTCTAAAAAACACAAACTTTCCAGAATGATAAAATGAGGTCACATGAACGTCTATATTTTTACTTGAAAACACAGTCAATCAAATGCTTTTTATTTTTATTTTTATTTTGAAACTTATTTTTGCTTTACTTGTCGTTTTACGGCACCCTCACCAAATGTGTATCACGAGTAATTTCTGATTGAACAGTCTTGGAAGTCCAAACTCAGGAGCGCAGGTCACTTGAGCAAACAGACCAATGGCTTGCACCCACATTCCGGTGAAAGTTGACTAAGCAAAGATGCGTTTGTGAGAGGATGAGGGACAAAGATATCAAATTTATCCATTTTATTTAGCATTGTAACTGTGGTTTACAATAATGGTATAAACTTGAAAATCCTGATGAGTCATTAGAGACATCTAACAACAGCTTTTGAAATTGCCCCATGTGTGGCATCTCTTGTCAATGTCGGGACTTACACGCGATTCTCCTCAAATTTCAGCCAGCCCGCATCAATTAGACCTTGCACCTTACACTTCAGGGCCCTACAATGCTCAATGGAACACCCCGGGGCTTCTCCATGACAAGCACACGTTGTGTTCGAATCGTATTCTCAGAGAAATGGAGGTTGATGAACCTTGGCTGGGGCTATGGCTACCATTGAATTATCAAGTAGATATGAGAGCAAGTTAGCATAGGACACTGGAATTGAGGTGAATTTTGCAGGCTTTTTCGCTGCAAAATTTATTTCTTGGTTGGTGTTTTGGTTTGTGCTAAAGGTGGTGTTCGTCATTGGAAGTGCGGTAGACATACTTTGTGGTTGATTTCGGGATGGCCTTTGTGGATAACTGGGTGGTGGGTAAGGAGAAGGTTTGTTATTGGCGGAGTAATGACATTGTTGGGTTGGTGGGAAACTTGGCTGTATAGGAATGGCAGTCACAGCATGGGTTTCTCCCTCATTCTCACCTTCTTCATTTGCCCCAGTTTTCTCATTCGTCCAAGTAGGATGATTAAATTTGCCTCTTTTCAGACCCGCTTCGATCCTTTTCCTGGCGAAGACCAAATCCGAAAAGCTTTGAAGGTGTGTAACCCACCATTTTCATAGTAGAATACTGGTAATGTGTCTACCATCACGATTATCATCTCCCTTTCCATCATTGGGAGTGCCACTTGGGCTGCCAGATCCCTCCACCTTTGGGTGTATTCTTTGAAAGATTCATGCCCCTTTTTGCACATGTTCTGTAGTTGCATCCTATCCAGAGCCATATCAGAATTGTACTGATACTGCCTAACGAAGGCAACCATTAGGTCCTTCCAAGAATGGACTCGGGAAGGTTCCAAGTTAGTGTACCAGGTAGCAACTACTCCCGTGAGACTTTCTTGGAAGAAATGTATCAACAGTTCCTCATCTTTTGTGTATGCCCCCATCTTCCGACAATACATCTTTGGATGGTTCTTGGGGCAAGTAGTCCCCTTGTACTTGTCAAAGTCCAGAGGGGTGATGATATTGGGTACTAGGAACAACTCTTCTAGGTTAGCAAAGGCATAATCTTTACCTCCTTCAATGGCCCTAAGCCTTTCCTCTAGATGATCCAACTTTCCCATTTCCGCCATAGCATGAGGGTTTTTAATCGCTGTGGAATGTGAAGGGTGTGGTTGTGGGTGATACTGAGGGCCCTCCCAAGTGTTTTGCAGGGGTATACCACCAACCGCTTGCCCTTCAGTGGCATATCCAAGGCAAGGCACAAAGTCTGCTAGATTGTGGTGGGGCATTTCATGTGTCTCACCCATGGGTGCTTGATCAGTTTGGGGTTGTCAACTCTCAATGAGTATAGGAGTGGAGTTATTGACATTCTCACTGGGAGTGTACGCTACATTGGGTGGTGTATAGTTGGGAGGCAAGCCATATGGTGGGAAGGCATGCTTGTTTTGAATTTGCGCATAATGGGGGCTGCCCGTACTTCCCAAATCTTTGCCTACCATAGCTGAGGTTGGATGATTCATTTGGTTGAGGCTAGATGGGGGCATCGGGTTCACCTTAGCAACAGTGCTGGTAGCGGCAACTGCAACCGCATTAGCTTCCATTATCTTCTTCATGCTCATCATGGCCTCCATCATTGTGGCCATTTGCTCTTTCATGGCCTCCATGTCGGCCTTCATCTGCTCTTGCACCTTCTCGACTTTACCCATTACTCTAGCTCTATCACGGGTTCGGTAAGGGTGCCGTAAAACATGTTCTTTTCTTTTTTATAGCAATGATTAAGTTCTCTTTTTTTTTCTCAAGGAAAGAATGCAATGAGCAATGCAACCAATGAAAAGCATGGATGTATGCGAATGATGCACAGTTGAAGTATTACGAATTTTTACACAGGACATGGGGTTGAATCAATTTAGATTTTTAACATGGTCCATGACATCTTTGTCAAGGTGAAACTGGAAGTAACAAGGACATCAACAGTCCTAAATGTGTTTGGCAGTAGATGAAGCAGCGATGTAACTCGATCCCAATTTTTGCCCCAATTTTTTGCAAGATGGTTACTTCCATACTTCAACTTGACTTGATGAACCTTTTCGTAAAAGCATGAGCTTGGTTCAACCCTATAATCCAAGGAATGGCAATTCTGATCGCCAATACTTCAACAACATTTCATAGGGACGAATGACTCGGGAATTCGTATGCTATGCATGGAAAATGTAATTATGAGGTTAAGATGCCCGAAGAAACATCATTTCCTAGTTAACCATGCATTAGGTATCATGCTCAATCATTTAGTTTTGTTGTTGTGTTTTTTTTTGAAAATGGGTTTATGATCCCAACATGGTTGGCTCATGGTACCTAACACATGCAACTAAGAATGTAGTGTGAATTTTCACGCTTCCTTTTTTTGTTTTGTAGAGGAAAACGCAAGGATCATGCATGAGCAAACATGAAAACAAAAGGTATGCAATTAGATCAAAAAGACAGTTGAACGCATATGCATGATGATGCAATGACTCACGCAAAGTGTGAGGCTGGAATATGATAACGAACAAATGTAGGAACGATATGTTCATTATGATGCCATGAAGAGATGCTTATGCGATGCATGATATGAATGGATTTACGGACACGAGAGCCCGTAAAAATTATCTCTTCTTACTTGCACACTTGGGGGTGCAGTGCCCCATGTGTACAATTAAGAAGGTGATATGGACCTTCCAACCTCTCGTGACAAAAGACGAGACCAACATACAACGCGTGCATGATGACATGACGCAGACGCGCAAAAGCATAACTCAGGGATGTACACAACATGACAATATCCACAAATAATCATACAACAAAGGCGTACATGACATTTAGGCTATATGCACGGCAGTGTTTAAAAAGGGCACGCAACGTGTTTGCTCCGTGTCCGTATTTGGGGACCTATAGGATAATATCTAGGGGTCTCTAATAACTACTCCCAACGATCCATATCTCACGTGGCTGTTTTTTAGAGGTATCATCACTCAAGATAATAATATTGTGGCGGTATGGAATACCAGCGACAACACATTATAAAGAGAGAAAGCTCTAGACGAGGTTTCACTATTATCAAGCAAGTCGGAGACCTAGCATGACCATAGATCCACCTCCACTCCTTAGATTTCCATGAACCCGGGTATAGGGCCCCTTCTTACTCAAACCCGTGGGTGCTTAGAATGCGGTGTAAAAATGTGGAAAAGACAACATTTATTATTTTTACACAGTTCAAGAAAAAACCACACACAAAGTTTCATAATTCCACACTTTCCTAAAATAGGCCTAACTCACAAAAACAGTCCCCAGTGGAGTCGCCAACTGTCACAACCTACCCTTTCGTGGGCGAGCGAGGTGAGGCTCACGGGTGCGTCTTCCAAAGGAGGAAAATGCGCGGAGTCGCCACCAACGTTTATTTGTGGAAAATGTCGGAAAAATCGAAGGAAACCGGTCATGAAGAATATTTCAGATTCGGGAGTTGTATTTACGTTTGAGGAAGGTATTAGCACCTCTCACGTTTGTCTCAAAGGACAACAACCTTAAATTAGAATCATGTGAAATTGTGTATCTAAACTTTTATTTCTTTTTTTATTTTGAGGTCGACAAAAGCGGGGCTCTTGCTCCTACGTACCCTCCATCGGAGAGGAAATCAGACTTACGTAGTTCTTTCTAAAGGGCGAATCAAGCGATTCTTTTTACTTGGAAGGAGGTCCTTTTAAGGCGTTGGACCTTAAAATGACCCATTTTTACTTGGTGAGAAAAACTGAGGTATCGAACCTTAAAATCCTTTTTAGTGATTTTTTGCGGATGAGCTTGACTTTGCAAGTTGATTTTAGCCTTAGTTTCACTTTAGTTATTAGTCAATTCAATTAAGAAAGAGAAATCCCAAAGAGAAACGTTCGATGGATTTTTTTTGGTTTATTTTACTAAAAGATATTTTTTTGATTATTATATTATTATTTTACCTCTTTTTGGTTTCCAACGTGGTTACGGCATGACCGAACGGTTGGATTTCATTTTGACTGAAATTAACGGATATTACAATTCAAATGATCGGTGGAAATTTATTTTATTTTTTGATTAGGCGAGAAAATGACTTAAGTAAATGACTAAAGCACGTCAAAAGGGGGTATGACAAGTAAATGAAACGAAAATAAAAGTATACGAAACAAATGGGGACCACCAAGGGTATATAGAATGAATTAAAAAGTTCAATTTCGGGAACTTACCGGTTGAAGACTGAAGAACGAAGAAGAACGAACGACGAACGACGAAGAACAGTTGAAAATCTTCGCGAAATCACCCACGGAAACGTTACAGAAGCGCCTTAGCTTGGATTTTCTTCACGGAATCAATTTTCCTCACTAATTTTAAGTGATTATGAAGTACCAGAATGACTGAATCCCTTTCTCCTTCACTCCTCCCTCTATTTATAGGAAAATAGGGGAAGAGCTTGCCACCCAGCTCGCCCAGGCGAGCCAGGTTGCTTCCTCCAGAAGCAACCGCCTTCTGGAGGAACATCTTGGAAGGCCCAATTGGGCCTGGTTTCTATTTGCATCCCTTTTTTTTTACTAAATACACCCCTTGCTTTTTTGGTGATTCTTTTTCCGTAACGTTATGAAACTTTACGAATTTCATAACGATACTTGTTTTCTTTTCGTAAGGTTATGGAACCTTACGGGTCATGTAATCACTCCTTTTTTAGCTTTCGGAATGTTACAGAAACTCACGGATTGCGTAACAATACTTCCTTTTGATTTCTGGCATGTTACGGAATTTCACGGATTGCGTGACAATGCTTCCTTTTGATTTTCGGCATGTCTCGGAACTTCACGTATTGTGAAACAATGGGTGCCAAGTACCTCGAAGCGGTCAACCAAAGGTTGCATGCCATCAAACAATAGTCTCCGGGCGAAATTAGGGTATGACAAATGTCAATAATATTTAATATTATAAAGATAATATTCAATATTATTGTCAATCTAGTAGGAACCTATACGGTCACATACATCGAGTAAATATTGTAGTAGTTATTTAAATCGAGTCAAAGATTAATTAATTAAACATAATTTGATTAGGTAAGATCTAATCAATATTTTAATTGATCAAATATGATTTGATATGTTAAGATAAGAATTGATTTAATTAGAAGATATTTAATTAGATATGATCTAATTGATAATAGAATATTATAATAGATTGGATCTAAACAAATATTTGATGGGATTAAGATAGAGCTTATGTTTTCTATATAAGGAGATGCATATCTCTAAACATGACGCATGAGAGAAACACATTAGTTTTATGAGTCTTCTCTAAATCCCAAAACCGCCAGCTAACACCGAGACCTCACTTTAGTGTTGCTCGCATGGACTGAGTAGAGGCGCCGTAATTTCAATGTTTGGTAATCAAAAGCAACCTCGCGGTTTGAAAGCGCACAGAAAGGTAATATTTTAACTCTTGGTGGCTCTTGCTTAATGTGTGGTCCATGGGATGTGGTTATTCCCACTCATGGTTTTTTAAGAAAATTTTAAAATTATAGACCGTGAAACCCCAAAAGTGGTATGAAAGTATTGGTCGCATGATTACCATGAGTCCTTAGGTGGTTTTTTTTTTGTGTAAAGCATGTTTGACATTATTTATTTTGATATATGATATGCTTGCTGAATCATGATTGCTAAATGTTTGATTTAATGGTTATATACATGCTTTTATGCTTTCAAAACCCTTTTGGGATTTCGTTTCTCATGTATCTATTATGTTTTGGGTTGAAAAATTGTTTCTACAAATGCAACACGATCATTTTGGCTTTGTACATGACTGTCCATTGTGAATGGCAAAACACACTTATGTTGAGAACGACCATGCTTCCAATGTGATGGAAGCTTTCTTGAGAAGCCTTTATGGAGGCAGGATCTTTGAGCTTCAATAAGGTCCATCAATGGTGATTTTCAACCATGGAGTTGTAGCGAAAGATAAAGGAGAAGAGGTGAGAGAAGGCGTCATCCACTAGAGAATAAGCTATGGAAGGAGAAGTTTCACCACCAAGAGAGTGCCTTGGATAAGAAGCTTAGAGAGGAAGCTTCCATGGAGGAAGAGAATGAGAGAGAGGGGGGTGGGAATTGAAGGAGATTAGGGAGAGAAGTTGAACTTTGAAGTGTGTCTCACAAGTTTCTCATTCATCAAAGTTATGACAAGTATTACACATGTTTCTATTTATAGCCTAGCACATGGGAAGCTTCCTTGAGAAGCAAGGAAGGTAGCTTCCTTGGGAAGCTAGAGGAAGAAAGCTTCCTTGAGAAGCAAGAGGAAGAAAGCTTCCTTACTACAAAAACTACTCAAAATGCCCTGAAATACAAGGCTAAAACCCTATACTACTAGGGTACCCCTTAACTTGTAAGGTAAGGTGTCCTTAATTTGTAGGATACCCTACAAACCTAAAAATGGCCAAAATACAAGGCCCAAAAGATGAAAAACCTATTCTAATATTTACAAAGATAAGTGGGCTCAAACTTAGCCCATGGGCCCAAAATCTACCCTAAGTCTCAAACTTATCCAATGCCCTTGGGGGTAGGATTGCATCATTCCCTCCCCCTTGAAAAGGATTTGACCTCAAATCCAGAGATTCTTGAAACTCTGGGCTTCTTCCTGCAACACCTGTAAAAAGAATAAAAACATATATATTAGTGGTGTTTGGTATGTTGAAGTAAGGTAAGGTCTGAAAACCCATTACCCGAGCATCTTCCCATGAGGGAACATGTTCCTCACCAACTCAATGAGTGGTGCTACAAGTATTAAAAAAATGGGACGAACCTTTTGTAAAAGTTTGTTAAGTCATGGAAGTCCCAAATTTTCCTTATACTTGGTGGAGTGGGTCACTCAGGAATGACTGTTATTCTCTTAGGGTTCGTGGGAACCCCTTGATCACTATTTAGAAAATTAAGGAAAGTAATGAAATAAAACATACCTTTTTATATATTTTCATGTTGATTGTTCCTACCAAAAAGTACGACAAACCTAAGGTATCCCATATGAGCACCTAAGTTTGTATTGAAACTAAAAATAAGAACAAACCTACCTAATGAGTCCCAATGTATGTGAATCATGAAGATGTTGGATGCATGTGTGATTTTACAAAAGAGGGTTGCACCACTCAACACATTTACCATACCACCTATCATAGGGATTCGGTGCCTCATAATTTGGGCACCAACAAAGTAAAAGGAGTTAAGCTCTTACGAACCAAACCCTCATCTAACAACTCCTTTACTTGAGGAATAAACTCAAGCTCAAGAAGTATGACAGTGCTAAAGGATGTTTCCCTTGATAGGAGAAGGTAGAAAGATTGTTTAAGAAGGATTGCTCTTTTGATATCACCTTTTGTTGCAAAATGATTTTCCTTCTTAACAATCTTCTTGGAGGAATCCTTTTCCTCTTTTTCCTTCCACTTGGCCTTTGAAGACAAGGCCTTACTATCCTTCTTTTTCTTCCCATAACTTGAGGGAACTCAACTCATCTAAGATTTTAGATAGAGGGTCCTTATGACTAGTATCTTCGCCATTAACATTAGATGAATGATGACTCATGTTGGTTCCTAAGTTGTGGGTCTTTCTTGTTGGGGGTTTGCAAAAAGGTAAAGCTAGGGTTCCAAAAGAACTCAAGATAAGCTTGATATGCAAGAAGAAAGTATTATGCAATAACAAGATAAACTAGGTGTGACTAGTAAAGAAAATAAGCTATGAAAGTAAGCAAGAAATTAAAGTGAAAGAAATGCAAACTCGGCGGATCCTAAGAGTGTTTGGATGACTTCATTTAAGGTTCCCAACATAACACTCACTATCCTAAGGGAAAATTTCCTAAAATTATTACACACAAATGGAAGTAGGGTGACCTATTGGAGGCTCCCAACTTACTTCCAATGAAAGACCTTTTTGTTACAAAATTTGAAAGCAATGAAGGTAAGTATATTGTCAATTACAAAATTACAAAAATGTCCTCAAATTTGGTGGTTGTTCTCTCTTTGGTGATTAACTCAATTTGGAGTGCTTCTTAGTCCAATAACTCTTAAGGTGGTTGGCCCCTTGCTTCTTCACTCAAATTCTTAAAGGGATGGCACCAATCCTCATTTCCAATTTCCTATATTGCAGCTCAAAAACAATGAAAATAAAAAAGACAAATACCAAAAAATGAAATGAAAGCTAAAACAATAGAGTTTTAACAAGACAAATTTTCAAGGATTATTCAACAATTAAAGCAATGAAAAACACATAAAATCAAGCTAGGACTCAAATAGAAACCTAGAATGGCTCAAGAGTAGAGTAAAACAAAAAACAAAAAAAGACTAAAGTTTCCTCTATGTTTGGCACTTTTTTCACACTAATTTTTAATTGAAATTTAAGAACTAAGATTGGTGTAAAATAGACACTAAATATAGAACAAATTTTGAGCCAAAACAACAAGCACACTTCCCTTTCAATTTTTTTCATGGACATTGATTTTCCTGCCAACTTGTATGATTTTTATTATTTTTTTATTTTATCCAAATCATTTGGTTCTTTCCTTTTAATTTTGGTCCAGATATCTAGAAAATTCAGTAAAACTTTCAGCTCAAAATTCAAAGTGACCAATTCTCAGTAATTTTTACAAGTTTGTATGTTCAAGCTGCTAGCACCAACGATTTCAACCTAGAAATCAAGAGTAGTGTTTATGTTGCTTAAGGCTTGGATAATTACAATTTGTGTTTGCTTATGCTCAAATGTCTTGAATAACACAATTAAAGAGAGCTTAAGACTTATTGTGATTCACAAATCCATGCACAACTCAATTTCTTCATAGGCATCATATAGGAAACTTAGAAAACAAAACAAAGTTCAACAACAAGACTACTTCTAGGAATTGATTTAGAACATGTTATGAACCAAATAACATGCATGAATTAGACTCAAAATTCAAAAGATAGGTTAATAATGACAAGAATACATCAACAAATGTATCTAGAATTCAATCAACAAAATCAAAAATTAAACACAAACTTAGAACATAATGTGACAATTATTATGACTAAACATAACTTTAAGACAACATGGATTAAGTGATTTACACTTAGATTTTGGTATTTTTTTTTCTAATCAATATTTTGGAATAAAATTTAGATCTACAGGTTCAGCACAAGAAGATTATGACTGGAGAATGATAGAACCTAAAATCAACACAAAAACATGATTCAAGAGTAGATCTATAAAATTTGAACCATAGAAATGCAAGAACAAGTGTAGATCTAAGATTTAATCGGTTTATTTTTTTGAATATGATCTAAACAGAACCAAAACACAATACAATGGAGGATATACATAGAGAATAATATGAAGAACAAGGAATTAGAGTGAATTGACCGGACAAAAAGATAGAGGAAGCAAAAGAACATCACCTAGACAAAGATGCTCTTGATACCACATAATGTAGCTCTATTGGGAGCTTGTAGGCCTTGGATCTTCTTCATCAATGGAGTCCTTTGCTTCATGAAGATGAATGAAACCGGAATGGAGAAGGAAGAAAGATGATTAGAGACGCCACTTCAAGGAGAAGATGAGTCAAGAAGAAGCTCACCACCATAGGAAGCCATAGATAAGAGCTTAAAGGTAGGAGAAGATGAGTGGAGGGAGAGGGAGAGAAGGGGCACGAAATTTTGTGTCTCAAATGAGGTATGATCTTTGAAGTGTAATTCTCAAATGATCAAAGTTAAAAAAAATGCACACACATGACCTCTATTTATAGCTGTCACACAAAATTGGAGGGAAATTTGAATTTCTATTCAAATTTCACTTGAATTTGAAATTGAATTTGTGGAACCAAATTTTGGAGCCAAAATTTCACTAATTATGATTAGTGAAATTTAGTTGCGGTTCAGCCCACTAATCCAAGGTCAAGTACAAGGTTCTCCACTAAGTGTGCTTAGGTGTCATGAGACATGTAAAACATGAAGGACATGCACAAAGTGTGACTATATGATGTGAATATGGGGTGTAGCAAGCAAATGTTCTCCTCCCCCTCTAAAATTTAATTGGATTGGGCTTCTACCAATTCAATTAAATTTATTTCCCAACACACACATCAAATATTCACTTAATGCATGTGAAATTACAAAACTACCCCTAATACAAAAACTAGTCTAGGTGCCCTAAAATACAAGGGCTAAAAAATCCTACATTTCTAGGGTACCCTACCTACATTATGGAGCCCTAAATAAAAGGCCCAAAATAATGAAACCTTAATTTAATATGTACAAAGATAAGTGGGCTCATACTTAGCCCATGGGTCCGAAATCTATCCTAAGGTTCATAAGAATCCTAGGGCCTTCTCTTGCATCTCTGACCCAATCTTCTTGAAGTCTTCTATCCAATGCCCTTAGGGGATAGGATTGCATCAAGACTCGAGGACCTTTGTAGGGTAGATATCCCATGTTGCAATTTCTATCCATGTAACTTTAGTACCTGATGTTGTCTTCAATAAGATTCTAGATCGAGGCCATACCCAAATCAAATAAACATTAAAATGTAGTAACTAGGAAGTGATCCTAGGTCGTTTCCCAACGAGCAATGATACACCAAATGTTCATAACAGATAGTAGGAAAATAGTGACGAATTAGGAGGGGGGTTGTTTGCTTTTGTAAATTAAACAACAAATAGATGTGAATTATAAAATATTAGAATTAAAACACGTTGCTTCCCCTTGATTCACAAGCAAGTCTCTTATTCTAGGTTACGAGAGTTTATCCTTTATCAGTTCAACCACTTAATCTAATCCTAAATTAAATTACTAAGCGAAATTTAACATAAGGCATTCATTATGTGATTAAGCAACACATACACCAATTAATCATAAACGATCATTAAGCATGAACGTAATTAAGCGCAGAGACAATCAATCAAGCACTAAGCATGCATGAATTAATAGCAACAAATTCAGAGTAATTAGTGAAGAGGAAAAACTGAACAAAATTTAACAGTAATAATAGAACCTCAAAGAGAACTGTGCTTGATCCTCAAGAGAAAGTAACGCTGGAGACTTAGCATTCCATTAATCAATAGAGAACGAAATTATAGATTGAAGAACGAAATTTTATTGCTAAAACGAAAAATCAAAACTGGAATTGCAAAACGAAAAAGTGTCTAAGAAAAGCCTAAAACTAAAAACGAAAACAGGAGAGAGAAGAGAGAGAGAGAGAAAGAGAGAGAGAGGCAAAAACTAGAACCTTGGTGCTGTTATATAGTTTTCCAACCCCAAAGCTTACAAATCTGTTTTAAATCCAAACCCATAAATAAAATCAAATCAAATCTAGATAAGATAAGATGTAGATGAAATAGTATCTACATGAGATCAAATCTAAATAATATCTAGATAAGATAAAGTCTAGATAAGATAAAATTTTGTAGAATAAAATAGTCCGTCCTCTTCAAGTCCAAGCCCAATTTTGGATTCAAGCCTAATGCTTCATTAATTCCTGAAATTAGATTAAAAACATCAAATTAGCTGAATGGGCCCAAATAATAAAACTGCCTAATTAATTTAACAATTAAGACTAATCAGTAATTAAAATGGTGCAAAAAGGGTTAAAAAATAGGAGAAAATAATGACACATCAAAACCCCCCATACTTAGCCTTTTGCACTCCTGGGAAAAATGAAACAAAGAACAAAATCCAAGGATATCAAAGAGAGACAAACAAAAACA
This sequence comes from Glycine max, assembly GCF_000004515.6. Taxonomy (NCBI): domain Eukaryota; kingdom Viridiplantae; phylum Streptophyta; class Magnoliopsida; order Fabales; family Fabaceae; genus Glycine; species Glycine max. Next base: position 20,402,483 of record NC_038248.2, on the reverse strand, counting down.
TTTACATATTTCTCAATGAGCATCAAGGAATGAAAGGAATGGGTAACATCTAACATGAAGAGATCCAAAGAGTTAAGACATTCGTGAAAATCATCCAAGCAACCCAATCATGGCAAAATAGTAAATAAGCTCAAGAATGAAAAGTGATAAAGCCTCACAAGATATACACTCTATCTCTCAAGTGTCTAGGCTACTATTTACCCTCAAAGCACCCATTAAAACCAACACCACATAGACTTGGCAAAATTCTAAAATTGACAAACACATGCACATAAGGATCAAAAGGTCTTTAAAGGTTGTAATGGGGCCAAGGACAAGGTAGGGAAGAAAATATGGAATAAGTAGCTAAATCCCAAAGGAATAGAGGAGCAATGGGGAATAAGTGGAAATTAAGCACAAGTAGTAAACCCAAACCCTCTAATATCAACAAAATCAACCAAGGCTCCCAAATCAAGTCCTCATAACAAGACCTCATTTATTCAACTTCACTTCTTTTCTTCTTCTTCTTTTTTTTAATAGTACGAATTTGTAGCAACTGATTTTTTTTTCATTTTTTTTAAACAGTACGAATTTGAAGATTAAAGCAAGAACTAGGCAATATATATATACATCAAGCATGGCCAAAATAAAACATTAAGCATGGCCAAAAATCATATCTTCCAATGAAACATACCCCCCACACTTATTCCCAAAACAATTCCAAAGCTCCAAAATTCCTTAAGGGTAAGGTGATATCATGGTTTTTCACTTAAGGCTTGTAATGAGCTCAAAACAAAGAAAGGGGAACATAGGCTCAAAGGGGCTATCAAAGGAATTAATTCAGGGTAGGTCCATTTGGCTAGAGGCTTATAAGAACAAAATTGCCTAAATCATTTCCAAATATGCATGTGAATTAGGAAGCATCAACAAGAATCAAGCCAAGACTATTGTGCAAGCAATCAATGGGGCAAAACACACCAAAAGATTATGATGATGGATGGCTCAAATTCTCACAAAGGTAAACTTATCACTTTCAAATTGAGCTTTCAAAACTATCATGACATGTAGAGGAAAAACAAGGATTTCAAATCACAAAATGTCAAGAGACTTTTATTTTCAGAACAATTACCTATTTCTTGAACATATCCTATAATTCAAAGAAAAATATGCAAAGTTGTATATGCAAACATAATTGACCTAAAATATTAAACTAGAAACCCAACAAAACTAACAAAACTAACAAATTTAACACAACTACCAAAATTAACAAAACTAACAAAACTAGCAAAACCAAAACCATAGAACACTCCCCCCTCATACTTAAACAACACATTGTCCTCAATGTAGCACAATTAAAAGATTAAAAGCAATTAAACCATCAAATAGAATCGGACAAATGTAATAAAAGTAAAGAAGGAGATAGGAAAAGAAAAACTCCCTAAGTCATGGCGGGAAAGAAGTAAGCTGAAGTAAGGAGATCTTTTGAGCAAGGACAACCCCCAATGTGTAATTGGATGCATCGCACATTAGCTCAAATGGGGCTGTCCAATCAGGTGCCTGAATGATAGGGGTGGTAGTCACCGCACGCTTGAGGCAATCAAAAGCCTCTTTGCATTTATCATTAAAGTCAAACTCCATCTCCGTTTGCAACAAGTTGGATAGTGGAAGGGCTACCTTGCTAAAATCTCTTATAAAGCACCTGTAGAATCCTGCATGACCAATAAAAGATCGCACCTCTCGCACGCAAGAGGGGTAAGGCAATTGTGAAATAACAGAAATTTTTGCAGGATCTACTTCAATGCCTTTATTGGAAATAATGTGGCCTAAAACTATACCTTGCTCAACCATAAAATGACATTTTTCAAAATTTAGAACAAGATTAGTTTCAATGCATCTATTCAAAACCTTTTCCAGACTATCCAAACAAACATAAAAAAGGATCCATATACAGTGAAATCATCCATAAACACCTCTATGCAATTTTCTAAAAATCACTAAAAATACTGATCATGCACCGCTAGAAGGTACCAGAGGCATTGCACAGGCCGAAAGGCATCCTCCTATAGGCAAAAGTGTCGAAGGAGCAGGTGAATGTGGTCTTTTCCTAATCCTCAGGAGCAATAGTGATTTGCATATAACCAAAAAAACCATCAAGGAAACAGTAGTGAGATTTACCTGCCAGGCGTTCAAGCATCTGGTCAATGAAAGGCAGGGGAAAATGGTCCTTTTTGGTAACCTGGTTCAGCCTCCTATAGTCGATGCAGACTCTCCAACTGTTCTGCACCTGAGTAGGAATCAACTCCTCCTTCTTATTTTTTATCACGGTGAGGCCGGTTTTCTTCGGAACTACCTGGATGGGACTCACCCATTGGCTGTCGGAGATAGGATAAATAATTCCAGCTTGCAAAAGCTTGGTTACCTCCTTCTTCACTACATCAAGAATCACCGGGTTGAGTCTTCTTAATGGTTGTCTTACTGGTTTAGCCCCATCTTCTAAATTTATTCGATGCATACATGTGGATGGGCTAATACCAAGAATGTCCGCCAGGGTCCAGCCTATAGCCTTCTTATGCTTCTTGAGAATAGATAACAACTTCTCCTCTTGCTCATCAGCAAGGGAGACATATATAATTACTGGAAAACTTTTGCTATCATCCAAGTAAGCATATTTTAAATTTGATGGCAGAGGCTTCAATTCTGGTGTGGGCGGCTGGATAGTGGTAGAAAGAGATGGTTTCTCAGCCTGTACCTCATAAAGAAAGTCAGAGGTATGTGTACTTCCTAAAACATGGTTAGTTCTATCTGACTCTATAAAATCAATCTCAAGAGGTAAAACATCACCAGACATGTAATCAATATCAAATTCAGATTCACTCTCAATATCAAATTCAGACATATGATCAAGTTCAAATTCAAATTCAATGCATGAAGAGTGACAGACATGCAGATTAGAATGAAGATTAGTCATGTATTCATCAACAGTATGGTCAATTATTTCAACACGAAATATAGAAAGATCTTCAGATGGGTGTTTCATAGCATCAAAAATATTAAAATGAACAGTTATATCACCAAACTCCATAGATAGTGTGCCTGCATATACATCTATCTTAGTTCTAGCAGTTTTCATAAAAGGTCTGCCTAGAATGATGGGAACTGATCCTTTAGAAAATCCCTCCTCCATATTCAAAATACAAAAATCAACAGGGGAAATCAGCTCACCAACTCTAACTAAGACATCCTCTATGAAACCAGCAGGATAGACAACACTTCTATTAGCTAAATGAATTACCACATCAGTTGACTGCAAAGGACCTAGAGATAGAGAATTAAAAATAGACAGAGGCATAACACTAACAGAAGCTCCTAAATCTAGCATGGCATTGTCAAACTTATTGTTCCCTATAATACAAGGTATGCTGAATGTACCTGGATCTTTACATTTTTCAGGGATTTGGGGAACAGATTTACCAATCAATGCGGAGACATTTCTGCCCATACTAATTCTTTCACTTCCTTTAAGCTTCCGCTTATTAGTGCACAGCTCCTTCAAGAATTTAGCATATCTTGGAATTTGCTTTATTGCATCCAGCAGAGGTATGTTTACCTCTACTTTTCTAAATGTTTCCAAGATTTCCTTCTCTGCCTCTTCCATTGTTTTGTTGGAAATTGCTCTTGGAGGGAATGGAAGAGGGATATGTTGCTTCGGTAAATCAGAATTACCAGTGGAAGATTCACCTGCATAGAAATTGTTAGGTAACTTACTCTTTAAATTTTTGTCATCATCTTTTTCTGGAGTAGAGTGAGGTTGGGCAGGTTCATTTGCGGATGAAGAAGAAGCTTCTAGTTGAGGTCCTTAACACTGCTTTCCCGACCTCAATGTAATGAAACTCACATTTTTGGGATTCTGGACAGATTGAGAAGGTAATCTGTCAGAATTCTGGGACTATTGTTGATTTAACTATGTAGCCAATTGTCTCATCTGATTAGTTAAGCTCTGAATGGAGGCTCTGGTCTCTTGTTGAAACTGCATGTTTTGCATAGTCATTTGTCTCACAAGTTCTTTAAGGGAAGGTTGCAGAGGGGCCTCAACTGTTTGTTGTTTCTGGGGCTGTTGTTGTTGTTGTTGCTGGATTAGTGGAGGAACGTATGGTGTGCTTGGGCCAGCAACATTTTGAAAATAAGGCTGTTGTTGTTGTTGCTACTGTTGTGAAGGATTCGACCATCTAGGGTTGGGATGATTCCTTCACCTAGGGTTGTACCTGTTGCTGGAGAGGTCATAATCATTCTTTTGTGGCTGATTTTGCTGCTGAGGTTGAGGAGTTCTATTGTAGATGTTTGCAGCATAAGCTTCAGGCTGTTCAATTGCTTCAGATTGTTGCACAGAAGGGCAAAGGTCTTTGTGGTGGTCGGCAGAGGAGCATAAACCACGGAGTCTGGCGACAGGTACAGATTTTTGATTCATGGCCAGTTGGGTTACCAGGTTAACCAAGGCATCTAGTTTACCTTCAAGCTTCTTAGTCTCAACTGATGAATATGAATTCGTGGCTACTTCATGCACTCCTCTAATGACAATAGCATCATTTTTGGCACTAAATTGTTGGGAGTTGGAAGCCATCTTATCAATTAAATTTCTGGCTTCAGTAGGGGTCATGTCTCCAAGGGCTCCACCACTGGCAGCATCTATCATACTTCTCTCCATGTTACTGAGTCCTTCATAAAAATATTGGAGGAGAAGCTGCTCAGAAATCTGGTGGTGAGGGCAATTGGCACATAGTTTCTTAAATTTCTCCTAGTATTCATATAAGCTCTCTCCACTGAGTTGTCTAATGCCTGAATTATCCGTTCTAATGGCCGAGGTCCTGGAAGCAGGGAAAATATTTTCTAAAGAATACTCTCTTGAGGTCATCCCAGCTCGTGATGGACCGTGGAGCAAGGTAATAAAGCCAGTCCTTTGCCACTCCCTCTAAAGAATGAGGAAAGGCCTTCAGAAATATGTGATCCTCCTAGACATCTGGGGGTTTCATGGTGGAGTAGACAATATGGAATTCTTTCAGATGTTTGTGCGGGTCCTTACCTGAAAGGCCATGGAACTTTGGAAGCAAATGGATCAGTTCAGTTTTAAGAACATATGGGACATCCTCATCAGGGTATTGGATGCACAAGCATTCATAGGTGAAATCAGGTGCAGCCATTTCCCTTAGACTCCTCTCACAGGGTGGAGGTTGTGCCATGTTCTCAGAATGTTCAAAATCAGAATGTTCAAAACTATAATGCTCAAAATCGCCAATAACAGAATGCTCAGGATGCTCAAAAGGTACTAAATGATGTCTAACTAATCTATGAAATGTCCTATCTATCTCAGGATCAATGGATTGTAAGTCAGATGGATTGCCTCTAGTCATACACTATATTCAGCATGCACAACTAGTTGCCTTCTTATGCAAGTAATAGTGTAGGTTTGAACTACAGCTACCATTAAATGATATCCAAATGACATGAAATTTTGTGAGAAACCTTATAAAATGATGAGAAGATAGCACAAAAAATTTCAAATGAAAATTCAAAGTCTAACTATAGAAGCTAAAAATGATAAGTTAAGAAAAATAAGAGAATAATACTTGGAAAATAAAAAACTTTTGACAGAATCACAATTTTTGGAAGAAGGAAACCTCAGCTAGCCTACAGCAAGCTGTCACAGCATGGGAAATTTTTTTCTACCCCAAATACATATATAATAATTGTGATTCTGATAACCGGAGCAAAAGTTATGACCGTTTGAAGTTTTGATAAAAATCAAATTTGCTACTTTTTTGGAACTTTCAAATCTGACCAAACTAAGGGCTCTAGCTATTTTCCCCACAAAATATGGATCAAAAGAAGTGACCACAAAAAAATTCAGCCAAAAATAACAACTATAGCTACCAAAACAAAAAATTCCAATTAATTCAGCAAGTGTTGTCTCTAAAATCCGTCGCTAAGGGATTTCCACTACTACTCTGTTTTGCAGATCAGCAAAACTGGTCGCTAAATCCGTCGCAAAGCACTATTCACAGCAAAACACAAAAACTGAAACAGGGGAAGCGCTGAACAGAAAAAACTAAAATAAACACCACACTAAACAAAATAACAAGACACTAAACAACACTTAACGCAACACGAACACAATACTAACACAACACACAAAAGCATAAAACAACTAAACGTAAAACACGAATCACTAGCTATTATGAACCTTTGGACACTGCTCCCCGGCAACAACGCCAAATTTGATCGAGGCCATACCCGAATCAAATAAACATTAAAATGCAGTAACTAGGAAGTGATCCTAGGTCGTTTCCCAACGAGCAATGATACACCAAATGTTCATAACAGATAGTAGTAAAATAGTAACGAATGGGCGGGGGGGGGGGGGGTTGTTTGCTTTTAAACAGCGAATAGATGTGAATTATAAAATATCAGAATTAAAACACGTTGCTTCCCTTTGATTCACAAGCAAGTCTCTTATCCTAGGTTACAAGAGTTTATCCTTTATCAGTTCAACCACTTAATCCAACCCTAAATTAAATAACTAAGCGAAATTTAACATAAGACATTCATTATGTGATTAAGCAACACATACACCAATTAATCATAAACGATCATTAAGTATGAACGTAATTAAGTGCAGAGATAATTAATCAAGCATTAAGCATGCATGAATTAATAGCAACAAATTCAGAGTAATTAGTGAAGAGGAAAAACTGAATAGTATTTAACAATAATAATAGAACCTCAAAGAGAACTGTGCTTGATCCTCAAGAGAAAGCAACGCTAGAGACTTAGCCTTCCATTAATCAATAGAGAAAGAAATTATAGATTGAAGAACGAAATTTTATTGCTAAAACGAAAAGTCAAAACTGGAATTGCAAAACGAAAAAGTGTCTAAGAAAAACCTAAAACTAAAAACGAAAACAAGAGAGAGAGAGAAGAGAGAGAGAGAGAAGAGAGAGAGAGAGAAGAGAGAGAGAGAGGCCTAAACTTGAACCTTGGTGCTATTATATACTTTTCCAGCCCCAAAGCTTACAAATCTGTTTTAAATCCAAGCCCATAAATAAAATAAAATAAAATCTAGATAAGATAAGATAATATAAGATAATATAAGATCTAGATGAAATAATATCTAGATGAGATCAAATCTAAATAATATCTAGATAAGATAAAATTTTGTATAAAATAGTCTGCCCTCTTCAAGTCCAAGCCCAATTCTGGATTCAAGTCCAATGCTTCATTAATTCCTTAAATTAGATTAAAAACATCAAATTAGATGAATGGACCCAAATAATAAAACTGCCTAATTAATTTGACAATTAAGACTAATCAGTTATTAAAATGATGCAAAAAGGGTTAAGAAATAGGAGAAATTAATGGCACATCAATTCTTCACATGAATTTGGGCTTATTGATAATGTGGGGTGGATTGGGCTTCGACCTAAGCTATAACAATAGGAATACAACCTTTTTTCTATCAACCAATCAATAGATTATGAACACAAGTAGTGTTAAGAAGTCATTACAAAATATAGACCCCAACCGAGATCCCCCCTACAGTATGTATAAGATCGACATATCTCACACCCTTCCCCTTCGCGTATGCCTGCATCTTATATATAAGTGCATATAACAAGATTCTTGTAGCAATTGCTATACATAGAAAGGTATAAACTAAAAAATCCTATCCTTGTATCCTCCCTATATCAAATAAGCCTATTCAAATTGTTGACATTCCAACATACTATTACCCACTCAGCCACTCGACCTCCATGCATGTTGAATGACCTACAAAATGTTATACACTTAATCACCACTCCATTGCCACATATTGTATTTCCCTGCAACCATAACCTGCACTAACCATCAATGCCACCCCATAATTCAAAACTTCCAACAACACTCTCCTTTATTTATTGTGACCACCCTTAAAAACCAGTTGTTACATTTGACTAAAAATTAATTCCACTATGCTACTTCAGCTAGAGACTTGTACCTATAATTCATTCCTCTAGCAATAAAATCAATGTCAATCCCCATGCTTCCTCCATATTCTTTTATGTCAACAACAAATTGTCTCATTAAATGTTGCATGCCTCCTCAACGTTCCTGTACGTGATTCCAGATGAAACAAATGTAACCGAACATCACAATCAAGGCCATCAAAACCCCTCACCACAAATTTGGACTACAGTTTAGCTTTCAACACATACAAATAGATTTGAAACCCATTAAACAAATGAGCAGCCAAATGAGGAATCATAAGCTTTCAACCAAGACCATCTATAGAATAAAATGTCTTGAATGATGCTTTCCCTGTTAAAGTTTTTGTCCTGGAATATAATCTAACTTCTATTATTCAAGATCACCCACACCCCTACACATCACAAATTATTCTCTCTGATTTGTTGTCCTCTTCCATATGTGATTATATCTTACTTAAAGTGAACTTGTATTGAATCTAGGAAAGCAATAGAAACATTTAACCCTTACGCAAACAAAATAATCCAAATACCTCCAGTCAATTTTTCATGAAAAAATGATGTGCCTAAGTGATTCTTTGTTGAATGTGCATAAAAAGTCACAATTTTGCACCACTAAGTTTAGCTTCCTCATATCATCTATTATGTGTAATTTGTTTAGCATCATCCTCCATGCCAAAAAGCTAACTTTCAATGGAATGTTGATTTTCCAAATCTACACAAATATCTCCTCTTGTTGACAACCAACCAAAAAGCCATGGAGAGCTCCATAAGACGATTTAACCAAGTATTTACCAAATTGCTCTTTTAAAAACACATACTTTTTTTATAGGTGTATGGAGTTTCAAATTCCAATGGCGACTTTGATGATTGTACTATACCATTTCCCAACCCGATACTTTGGGAGAGACCAAACATATTGTATAATTGCATTAATCAGAAGTTGAAATACGTTGTTATATGGGGATTTATAGGCAAGGATTTATAGGCAAGTGGTGAAATATGCTAAGCATTTAATTACCAATGCCAACATGATAGAAAAATATCCATAACTTGTCATTCATCGATTGTTGATGAGAAAAAAGTTTGTTGTCACTATTGTAACAAGCATCCCTTGCTTTTTCTTTTAAATGAATAAATAAATAAATACATAAATAAAAATAAGAATAAAAAAATAGGTCATCAGTTTCCCCACTATATAAAGTAACTTTTAATCCTAAGCAACTTTGTAAAAACATTTTTGTTCCTTTTTCTCTGACTCTCAAGAACCTTAATAGAGAAACTGGAGAAGGAGCTCTAAAGAGCACCAGAAATGCTACCATTGCTAATAAAGAACACTTGAGCTAGTACCTCGTGGTACGAGATGAGTTACTCACGCTTGGGGATTGGAATGAACATGTGTAGTGATCCCTAACAAATCAATTTTGGGGTTAGTTTGAGTTGTTTTATGAAATATAATTATGTTCTTATGTTTTAAATCGTGGATTGATTGTATTTGATGCAAAATTATTGTGAAATTGACGTGTTCATGTGTTGAGTGAAAATCCTAAAAAAAATTAGCCTTTTTCCAATTAATGAATTAAGCAAGGAGAAATTTACCATAATGAGAGTGTGTTCTTTTTGTTCCTTTACTGTATGGTTTTCTTTAGTACTCATAACATTTTCTCCTTTTTATCAATGATAAATTCTATCAAATTGTATCTTACTCTTGAAACAATTCTAAACAAAATTGTGATTAATTTTCGTGGTGATGATGGATTGTACGAGATCAAGTTGTTGTTTCTCATTACTGAATTTTCATGACTTCATTGGAATGCGTTTAGGATATATGCATATATGTATAAAAACTTATGATTGTTATCTACGTATAATATACATGTATATTTTATTTTTATCTAAGGATACATTTATATTTACTGTTATTTTTATATATATCTATATATATACATATTTAACATGTTCCTTACGTTGATATATATATATATATATATATATATATATATATATATATATATATATATATATATTGTATTACATGTATTTATATAGTAATGAGTTATACATATTTGCTACATGTAAATATATTTACAAGTTTTGAAGTGAGATATATTTTATTATTATAATACATGTTTATCCATTTGTTAAATATATTGTGAATATGTGAATGGTTAATATTTGATGTGATATTACTTGTGTTGTGAGCTGTAAATTATATAATAACTTGATTGGTGTTTATCTTGGGAAAAAAATGTTTATGCACAAAGTGTTAAAAGAAAAAGTGCAGGATTCCAAGTTAGGAACCTGAAGTGTTAAATTGTAGCGCAATGTGTTAAACGTATTTAAAACACAAGTGTGAGGTTGTGGGTATTGTATAATTCATGAAGAGTGTCTATGTGCAAAAATTATTTTAGGGGTTGGACCTGAATTAGGAAGGTAAGGCATTAACAAATTCTTTGGAGTCTAGGCCTTGGGGGGTAAAGACACTCGATTTGAGTACTTCTTGAAGCCTATGTTGATTCTATATGGTTGGAGCATTCTTGCAAAACAGAGTGACCTTGACTGATCACCTTATGATTTTACTTAGTGAGAGTGACCTGACATACCCATTGTGTGGTGTGTCTTGTTATGTACTCCTAAGCGTCCCAGTGTGATTTTTCACTAATATGGTACCACATTGCATATAAGCTTGATTCTTAGTATAATTGTTGCATAACGCATGTGAATTGTTTATTATGAAATTGATGAGTGTTTCTACATTTTGACTCGAGTGTGTGATTGATGTGTAATGTGATTAGTGATTGAAATATGAATTTTAAATGATAAAGTGGTGAAGTGACATGGATTAAATTAAGTTGAGTTATGCTATAAATAATTGTATAATGTATTTTGCTTATGTTTTTGTTTATTCATATTCTATTTAGAAATGTGATAACTCACTCTCGGTGTGTGTTTGTGTTTGGACTGATTGTCATTTTATTTCAGGTGAGCTAGCATATGATGAGTTTCATGCTGGAGATGGAGGCTTATCCTGTGACAGGGGAATGCTTTGATAGATGTGACATTGGAGTATATGGTTTTATTTCATATGTTATAATTCCATGAATGATATAGTTATTTTTATGTTTTCTGCTTTAGTGTGATTTCTCTTCATTCAGAATGGGCAGCCTTGTTTTGAGCCAAAATAATTTTATCATTTATTTGAACAAGTTCTATTATGATTTCACTAAGTGGATGTGAACCTTTTATCCTTTTGAATTGTTTTTATTTAAATGTATTTTAAAACTTTTAATTAATTCCGCATTGTTTTTCCTTTTATTATTAATATATATTTATGTAGGGTAGAGGGTATCACAACTACCAAGAGCTTCAATTAATCTCTCCATCACATTAAAATATGAAATCAAGAATCAATTAGTTGACATTGTTGAATTCTAAGATGTCACAACTCAAGAATAATTATCCATTCTAAGCAAAGTGTTGCATAAAAATCATCTTTGATATTTTGTACTCACTTTATATTTTGATGGATTTTTAGTACTTTAGAGATGGATGTTTGTTCAAAATTTATCTTTTACCAACTTTAGAGATGGATGTTTGTTCAAAATTTATCTTTTACCAACTTTAGAGATGAATTTTTCTAGTGATTTTGAAATTAAATTAGTATTGCATATGCATCTTAATCATCGATGATATATAATTGTTCTTTGTTAGTGATTTTAGAAAACTTTCTTGGTGTGTATGTATTAAAAGCATAGAAAACAGGAATTATATTGAAATTAATTAGGTTTTGATGATATAATAATTTTATAGGTTTTGTGTAGTTTCAAAAGCTAGTAAGTTGGTTGCATTTGAGTTAGTTTCCAAAATGACTAGATTGATTCAAATATCATGTATGTGTTAACTATGTCTAAGGAACTTAGAAAAATCTAGTAAAACAAAATTAATGATCTAGTTAAGTAACTTGTGAAGAATAGCTATTGGCCCATTGGCACATTTTTAAGTTTCATAGAGAATAAACGAGGTTTTTGTGTATTATCAATTTAAATTTTATATTTTACGGACAACAACCACATTATAAAAAATGATTAGAAAATTTTGACACAATTTTTCATTTCTGCATTATTATACATGTTAATATAAAAATTAAATACTAAAATAATAATTTAGGACATATAAGATTGACCCGTGGTTGAGGAAGGAAGAAGGGAGGGAGAGGGAAGAGGTCACAAGTTTGAATCCCCCAACTGATATTTCTAACAAAATCGTTATATATTTTCGAGAATGAACAAATAAAATGAATGTTCATGAAAAATGTCATATATTTTTTAGAATCATATCTTCTACAATCCTCAACAACTATCCATATATCTCCTATAAATCAGAAACTAATCTCATCACGAGTTATAATATTTCCAAATATTCTCTTATTTTTTTCATGAGAATAAGATCAGTTGCAAGAAAAATCATCAACATGAGTTCAACGGTGATAACCCTTATACTCCATCACCTAAATTCTCAAACCTTTGGTCTACCTCTTCTTTATCCCAAGAGTCTTATGAGAAAACATAAACAAATGATACGTACATCCTAAATGTGTAATCTGTTAGTCTTATTCTCCCACCACACTTTCAGAAACCTCAACCACTTTTTCTTATGCTAAAGAATCAAGAGTTGATGGGGAAAAAGGTCAAGGAAAGAAATGGTCCATCTAGGGGTAGAAGAAATTCTATTCCTAACAGAGCTTGAGTCACAGAAGCAAGAGAAAAGTGGAAGAGGCAAAGACAAATGAAAAGGAAGATCAAAAAGAGGAAGTTGATTATGATGTAAAATATGGAGACATCTTCAAGAAGAAAAACATGTTGAATGCTTTTCAGGACTGGAAGAAAATGTTGTAGTAAGTGGAAGATACTACAACCTTAATGAGATTAAAGATGAAGGATGACTGATTAAGAGTCTCATCATTAATGAAGAGTGGATGAATTTATTCAGTATTCAATAACCAGTGTATTCTAGGTTTGTGAGAGCTTTCTATGCCTCAACATACCAAGCCAAGGATGAGAATGATACAGACTTCCTAATGTGGCATTTTCTAACATTGATGTGTTAGTAACCCCTGAAGGATTAACTACATATCCCAATCTTACCAAAGAAATACAGTAGCTATTCCATAGGAGTTGGTTTGAGTTAGTTGGAACTACTAGAAAAGATGTTGTGACTCATTTTGCTAGTAAGGATGGTGTGGATATAAAATCCAAAGATCTCCCACCTATTGCTAGAATCATTCACAACATGTATTGCCATGCTATTATGCCTAGAGGAGGAACTATTGAAAAAGTAACAGATCAAGATCTTTTGGTATATTTTTTGTTGATGGAGAAAAAGGAGAAGCTCAATTTGAGTTATATGATTGTAAAATACATGTGGAAAAACATGACCACCAATAGAAAGGATGCCTGGAGAGGAGAACCAAGAAAGAACAAGAGAGAAGAAAAATTGAAGAAATTGTTTTTATGAGAGCAGATGTTCCTCTAAGAGAATGGAGGAATAATAAGAGACATGATAAGGCCAAACCAAAAGGAGGTACCTTTGGTATAAATGAAGTTGAGAAAAAAGCTTCTGAAAAATAGGTCAATGAAGAATTGCAAATTCTTTTGGAAATGAAGTAAAAGCATGTCAAGAACCTTAAAATACAGACCCAATGAAAAAGGTCTCTACTCCATTAAGATGTGCAAAAGAAGGTTTTGGATCACTTGAAATACTTTTGTCCTTTGTTGTTCAGACATACAATAGTAAGAAGAGAAAATGATCAATTATGAATACTTAAAAGGAGGAACAACTAGGAAAAATGATAAAGAAGATAATCACAGAAGGTGGTCCAGAAGTAGGTGCTAAAGAGAAAATCCCCGCTCAAGAAAAACTGCTAAAAAAGGATATAACTACAGCTGGAGAAAAAGTTACAGATTCAACAATTAACAAAGCAACTAAAGCACAAGGTTCAGAAGGAGAAACTGAACCACTAAAAGCAAAAGATTAAGTCCAAACTAATGGTAAAGGGAATCATCACTACTTTGATCTAAATATAACTTCTGAATATCCTCTGAATGAAGCACGTTCCACAAGCCCCTCAAGAGAGAAAGTGCATGAGCTCGAGAAGACTAAAGAATTGAATCTTCTAGATGATGAAGAAGAAATATCTTCTCAAGCAATGGACAAAAGTGCTAAAGAAATGAGAAATAGAGATGGTCTGGAATCAATTGCACAACTTTATGGAGAAGCATTTGAAACTCATACTGATATGGAAATATCTGAGCATGTGCATATTTTAATTCTAGATGCAAAGGTGGATCTTGAAATATCACATATTCAATAGCCTTCGATATCATCCTCATTTTAGAAGGGGACATCAGATTCACCCTTAGTGGTCAACCCTCAACTAAGAAAGAAGCAGGAAGAAAGTTATAAGTCTGGAAGAATTCTGAGTTACTAACAAAGGAAGAGTTCAAGGAATAGGATAAGAAATCAAGTGGCTAGAAAACAAGACAGTGACTCAAGTGGCTAGAAAACAAGATAAGTTCTTTTACTTGTTCAATTCTCACATTCTTCCAAATCCGACTCCCAAAGCGACCCTGTTCCTTTCAAGAAGATATCATTCAACCTTTTAAAACTCCATCAAACTCGAGCTCTACTTAGAATTCTTTATCTTCTAACTAAACCTTTTTTATTGATGCCAAAAGAGGGAGAAGAAGAGAAGTTTTGAAGGTCTAAAAAAGAATAGATCAGGAGTAGTACTGTTTAGGAGTAAGAGTAGTATGAATGCAATGTATTTAATATCTTGTAGTGTTCTTAGTAGGATTGTGTCAGTGTTCTTGTTTACTTATGATGTACTAATATTTTTCTTAAATGAATGATATCTACTTCATCATTATATCTTGCTTTAACAAGGTTTGATAAAAAAGAATAACACCCATTAGAAATGGGAAACATAAGTTGAGGGGAAGTTCCTAATTGATTAATGGAATAGGATAACTTGCATTTATTGAGGGGGAAAATGTTGAGACAAAGTCATTTTTGCACTTAATAAATGCAAGTTTATTGAGTGGAGACAAAGTCCTTCCAAAAGCTTATGTTTTTAATGATGACAACCCACTATGAAGCAAAATTGAAATGATTGAACTTACTCACTAATGGTTGTTTTGAGCGTTCTTTATTAAGACAATACATACTTGGAAGCATGGTGCTAGTGTGAACCATATGCCTACGGTGTAAGCTTTCCATGACATAAATTCAACAATAAGAAGCAAGACTACCAAAAGAAGAGCTATTTAGAAGTTGGAAAGGAAATTATGTTTTTCGAGTCAAAGTGCATATATCAAAAGTTGTATATGATTAGAAGCATGATACTCGACATAACTTAAGTCAAAGAATGAATATCAAAAGTTACATGGCTAAAGGATCATCGGAAGTTGCATTGCGAGGTGGTTAGTGATGACAAACATATCTCACCAATCCAGAAGCAAACCTTGGTCAAAACATGCACCAGTTCTTGGATAACATTGATTATGAAGTTGTAAGTTCCTTATGATTCCTGGTATCATCCATGCTGTAGGAATCCAATGAAGACATTTTTCCTAGTCAAAGAACCAACAACTAAGTAGAAAAGAGATTGTACCACAATGCACTGTAGTGCCTTTGCACTTATAGAAGACATGTTGCTGAAATAATCTCTAGAAAATGTTCCATGATTTGAAATTCAAAATCATGAGGAAGTCACTAAGACAATAGCTAGCACCTTACAAGTGTATCTCAAAGGATCCTTCAACAAACATATTATGCAAGTCGGCTAACAGTGGAGCAAAAACAAAGATGAAGAAGAAAACTCAAGAAGAGTTGTATGACAAAGGTTGAATTGGAACAAAACGACTAGTTATAAGAACGTAGACAACTTTTATAGCATCTGAAAATTGAATTCAACCTCCAACGACCACAATAATGGATAGCTATTGATCAAGTCTATAAAATGATCAAATTCGAAGGAGCAAATTATAAGAAAGGATTGCCAAAGAAAAGAGTGAAGGTCAGGTCGGAAAACCTTCTATATGAAGGAACTTCCTTCGCCAAAACACTCTAGGTGGAGCCAGTAGATCCAAATAAGAAAAGTGTATGTCCATCCCATAGGAATAGATCAGAGAAAAAACTCAAAAGCGTAGTCAGGGGACTGTTACTTTTGAAGTTCAGTGGAAACACAATAGATAGTTTTCTGTTTCAAATAGTAGGAGCTACTAATAAGTGTTAATTATGAGTATATTTTGGGTATTAAGTGATATAGAAATTTGTAATTTTTCTCTCCTTATTCTTCCTTTTTGAGAAAATAATTGTTAAATTAACATCATTTAAGTTTTTGTGCAAAGAATATTAAAAATGATGAATTATGGCACTTAGTGAGTAAAATAAAGTCCAGGAAAATGAGCTAATTATGGAAAGTAGAGCTAATTAAGGAAATAAGGCCAATTGAGGAAAGCATGGTAATTAAGGAAAGAAGACTAATTGAAGAAAGCATGGCTAATTAAGGAAAGTAAAGGTGGGCTTAGTGCAAGAAGCCTACTAATATGCACTTATAAAAGAAGAAGAGAGAAGAAGAAAAATACAAACAAAAATTCCAACAGAATACAATTCCTTATAGAAGGCAAAGGCTAGACAAAGGAGAAGCAAGCAATGAGAGTCATTCCTTCCCTCCATTCCCTTTCTTATTTTTCCCCCTTTACTGAATATTTTCCTCTTGCAATTGTAAAGCCTCCATGACAATGAGAGGCTAAACCCTCTTTGTTGGGAACTTGGCAACCAACTACTCTTAATGAAATTTCTCTTCCTATCTGTCGCAACCTACCTTACATCGGGAGGCCGAAGGAAAATAACTAAACAAAAAGCACGTTAGTCTCTTAAGGAGAAAATGAGTGGGAGTCACCACCAACGTTTATTCAAGGAAAACGTTAGAAAAACCAAAAGAGGTCTGCAAATTTTGAAAAGAAGGGTTTGAGAGTTGTTTACGCATAGGGAATGTATTAGCACTCCATGCGCCTGTCACAAAGGACAACTACCTTTAATCGAGTGTGCAAAATGTGACTTCAAAATTATTTATTTTTCCCTTTTTTATTATTAATTTTTTTCGAATCGACAAGGGTGTTACCCTTACTCCTATGTATCCCCAGGTGCAATGAGGAAATTAGACATATGTAGCTCTTTAAGTCTAAATGTTTGTGTGTTGAATTAATTTTGTGTTTTTGAAAGATTCATTTTAATTGCAAACAAAGAGTCGTTAAGGTGTTGGACCTTGAAACGACGTTTAAAATTTTGAAAAGTGGAGAGAATCGTTAAGACGTTCGACATTGAAACAATCTCAAGTGATATTTAATGAAAAGAAGTTGGGTTGTGAATTGATTTTTTTTTTCATTTTTGTTGTGTTTATTACCTTCAAGTTTCACTAAAAAACCAATTTTCATGACATTAGTGATCGACTAGAATTAAACCTTACAAATAAAATGAAATTACCAATGATAAATGGAGAAGATAAATGAACACATAAAATCACAGAGGACCCATAAGGGTATATAGATTACATCAAAATCTTAAGAAAAACTAACCCACTGTTGCACAGGGTACAAGGCTAGGAAGAGAAAGGATGCAGGAAACGATCCATGGTTCGATTCAGTGGTGCCTCAACTTTGCTTTTTTCTTCTTCTCTTTCTCCCTGCATTTTTCCTTTTGTTCCTTCAATTGCTCGCCCCTAAACCCTTCCCCTTGCATGGCTATTTATAGAAAAATTCATTTGGTGCAGGGGAAGCTCGCCCAGGCTAGCTGGTTTCTTACAGTTGAAGGTATTAGCTTGCCCAGGCGAGCTGGTTGCTTAAGGATGAAGGCATTTCATGGTCCAGGCGAGCCATATGCTAGCCTGTGCGAGCTCAGGCCTAGAAACATCCAAAAATGGTCATTTTCCCCCTTTCCTTGTGGTTTTTGTTTCTAGATCTGACAATCAAACATCAACCCTGAGTGACCCTTTGGCCTTGTGCTGCAACTGGTGCCAAACACCGTAATTTGATTAGCAATGATCAAAACATCATATCTGAATGATAAAAACATTATACCTAGATGAAATTAGGGTATGACACTATCTATTTATGAATATTACATTTGCATTATCTTTTCCTATGCTTAATATTATTGCTTGTGGCTTGATCACCCATTTGCATGGTAAGTTTTAGGGGTAGCGTTGGGAAACATTTTTTTCTAATAGAACTTGGGAAAAGGTATCCAAATAAAGTCATTGCTAGGGATAGATTGATATTTGTTTAGCCTGTTATACATCTCTATTCTTAATGCAATTTACTATTTTATCTCCGCAAAGGGATTTGGGAGAGAAAATAGATAAATTAGGCTCTTTCATGCGGGGGACCAAAGTTAGGGTATATTAGTAAATGCAGGTGTAAATTTGAATAATTATAAATAAAGAAAAATAATTAACATTACATAAAAAGAGTAGCTTTTGTAGGCTAAGTTCTGAACATTCTCATCTTCTAAATTTCCTTCTACAATAATATTGGATATTCTCATCTTTTCTGTCTTTAATTAATTAATTATTTTTTTTTAATTTCTCCTCTTGTTTGATTTAATTGTTTGCCAATTTAAATTACTATTTTTCTACAACCTTTCCAAATCATTTTATTAATCAAATACTCATCTACATAAGTACAAAAAAAGTCCATGTGGGTACGATACTCGGACTTCCATTTTATGTTTACTACTTGGGATGTATTGGTGCACTTGTCAATCCATCAATAGCTACCGAGGGTGAAACCTAGAGAGACTTTTTGAAAGAACAATTGGGGCAACACTTACAGAGGCCTAGAGAATAGTAGGTGAAGCATGGAATGGAATTTTGAAAGAATATGTGGGTAGAGCCCACAAAGGCTTAAAGAATACTAAGGTGAAGCCTGGAGAGGCTTTTCAAAATAATATTCAGGTGAAACTTACAAAGGCTTAAAGAATACTGGTTGCAAGAGCCTATAAAGGCTTCAAGAAAGAAAGAATACCACAAAGTGCTTGCTCTTAGTTAAAAGCCTACATGTGTAGGTATTGGATGAAGCCCAGGTTGGGGTGAACCAGTATAATTCCTTGGTGTCGCAACCTACCCTTCGGCGGGAGGGCGACACGGGGCTCACGGGTGCGTCTTCCATGGGAGGAAAATGCGCGGAGTCGTCACCAACGTTTATTCTAGGAAAATGTCAGAAAAACCGGAAAGGTGTGGTCTACGAACTTTAAGTGTGAAAGGTTCGGGAGTTGTTTTTATGCACGGGGAAGGTATTAGCACTCCACGCATCCGTCACAAGGGACGACAACCTTTAACCAAGTGTGCAATATCATGTCTTCGATTTGTTTTATTTTCCCTTTTTTACGTTTTTATGTCTTTTTATGCCTTTTGTATTTTTTATCTTTTTGTGGTCGACAAGGGTGTTTCCCTCGCTCCTACGTATCCTCAATTGCGATGAGGAAATTAGACCTACGTAGTTCTTTGAGAACTAAACGTTGGTTTTGATC
Organism: Glycine max; assembly: GCF_000004515.6. Classification (NCBI taxonomy): domain Eukaryota; kingdom Viridiplantae; phylum Streptophyta; class Magnoliopsida; order Fabales; family Fabaceae; genus Glycine; species Glycine max. Next base: position 20,382,903 of record NC_038248.2, on the reverse strand, counting down.
TTTTTCCGCAAGATCGATTTTAACCGCACAAAAGTCGATCTCCCAAAACAGCCGAAATGCATTACGGAAATATACTTACCCAAGGTTTTCAGAAATTTTACGGAAGCCACGGAAGCCCCGAAAACCATTTTTCAATAACATGGAGGAGCTTGCCGCCCAGTTGCTTCCTCCTTAAGCAGCCCAACTTCCAAAATGTTTCGGAAAGGCCTAGATTCGAAATGCTATTTACACCCATATCCTAATAAGTTCACCCCTTTTGTGTTTTTTGCTGCTTCCTTTCCGAAACGTTATGGAACTTTTACGAATTACGTAACGATACCCATTTTCTTTCCGGAATGTTGCGAAACTTTATGGATTACACAACAATGCTCTTTTTGACTTCCGGAATGTTGCGAAACTTTACGGATTACGCAACAATGCTCTTTTTCCTTCTGGAATGTCGCAGAACTTTACGAATTACCTAACGATGGGAGTTAAGTACCTTGAGGCGGTCAAGCAAAGGTTGCATGCCACCAAACAATGGTCCCCGGGCGAAATTAGGGTATGACACTTGGTATGTTATTTTCCTTCTTTACTGCTTCTCATTTACTTTTGTTGTTGTGCAGTTAAAATTTGTTTTAGAAAAACATAGTTTTGAAAGGATTAATTTTGATCCTTAATCAAAAGGTTTTTATAAAACTATTTTATTATTCATAAGTGACACATACTCAATACAAGATAAGTAAAAAGCAAAAATTGTTAGTTATCAGATTCTGTAATCTTAATGAGTAGGTTTTGAAGCAGTAAACTACAAGATTACTTGGTAGGTTCTACTTGAAAATATTTATTTATCTAAGTACTTGTAAACAAAATGAGTTACTTCCATTAATCTTCTAATTTTCCAAGTAGAGAATTTAAGAAGCTAAATTAGAAGCAAGTGTGCTTGTGCAAGAGATTTCCAAATCAGTTGTTGTGTCATTGTTCAACCCCTCTTTTAATTCACTTAAGGGAGGTGGCAGAGACCTTTGTAGTCTAATTTTTTAAGATAGGGACAATTATGGATCGATACATAAGTAAGAGAGACTAGCAACAATTTTCATCAAGAAAAGACTACAAATTAACTTCTTCAATATTCAAGTGATCTAGAGGAAATTTGTTTCTTAATCAGATTTTAGTGAGGTAACAAGTTTTGAGCATGTTTTAAGATACATGCTTTTAGATTTGATTTCAAATCTCCTTCCATTATGACTTTAATTGTGAATATATAGTTAACTATCCATAGATGGTGAAGAGATGGAAAAAAGATGTGCATGAATTTAAGCAACCAAAATTATCAAACTCTCGAGTTAACTAATAAACACTTGTAAGTTTATGATTTTATTCTAGGTACCGAAAATGATTTAACTCGTATTCAAACTCTTTTTTTTAGATGAACTTGAGTAAACTCTTTAAACTTTGTTAAAGTCACACAAACTCTCAAGTCAAGAAATGAGTTAGCAAGTTTGAAATCAAATATAATTTTTCCCCATTGACCCCAAAGTTATAGTGTTTTACTATATGCAATTCAAATAATTTGAAGAAATTATCTTTGAAATATTTTTACTCTATGAACTTACATTGTGTTTGGTTCTTAGAAAAGAAAAGGAATGAAAGTGTGAGAAAAGAAAAGAAATGAAAAGAAGTGAAATAAAGTATAAAGAGAGTGAAAAATTATGTTGTTTGGTTGAAGTGAATAGAATGAAAAAGAGAAAAAAAAACATTTGAACTAAAGTTGTTTGGTAGGTTAAAAGAATTTTTTTTAGAGTTCCACTATATTTTTTTAAAACTTTTCATTCTCTTTCATCTCAGTCAAACAATTCTCCACTTTAACTTTCCACTCCTTTCAACTCATTTCACTTTATTTCCTCACACACACACACTTTTATCTAAACTAAACTCACCCTTATATGATTTGGTCATTCATGTAGTTTAACCTTCTTTTAATGCTTATGTAGTTTAATCTTCTACTAAAAAAATATAGTTTAATCTTATTTAGTACTAATGTACTATCCTACTTTGTTATTGTGTTTTACTACTTTGCTTTATTATGAAATCAAAATGTTGACTTATTGTTGAGAGCATTATGTTATTCGTATATGTAATTAATAGATTTTTTGTTTAAATTTTTATAATTGGTAAAGTCTAAAGAGTTTTATGAGTTGACTCTACAAAAATTTTATGAGTTTAACAATCTCACTGGCAGTGATTTTAAATTCTCTAATGACACATTTCTAAAATATTCTTTAACCTAGTTATAGACAATCCTCCTCAAGGAAATTATAAAAATTTAGGGAAATCCCAAATCGCCATAAATGTTAAACTTGTAACACCCCGTTTTCTTTGGTTAGAAAAATTAAAAGGAGTTCTAATTAAAATAAATGAGTTTTTATTTAAATTAAAATAGAGGTTTGGAATAAATAATAAATACGAGCTTTTAGAAAATAAAAAGAAAATTTTTAGAAAATAAGAGAGGTTTATTCGTCCATTTTTTTATTTGTTTAATAGAGAGAAAAGAGTATTTTTATAATTAATAAACTAAACTAAAAAAATAGGAATAAGAATTAAGTCATCAGATTTCTTACTATATAAAGGAATTGTTAACCCTGAGTAGTTTTACAAAACATTTTTCTACCGTTTATGTTCCTTTTTCGCTAACACTTAAGAATCGAATAGAGCAACCAAAGGAGTTCTTCTAGGAGCACCGGAAATGTCACCATTGCTAACGGAGAACGCTTGAGCAATTACATCGAGGTAAGGGATGAGTTACTCATGCTTGGGAATTAGAATGAACATGTGTAGGGATCCCTAAAGGATAAATTTAGGGTTATTTTGGGCTGTTTTATAAATTTTAATTTTGTTCTTATGCTTTTATTCGCAAATTGATTGTGTTTCACGGATCAATTGATGTCCCGATACGAAATTGCAATGAAATTGATATATTTTTGTGTTAAGTGTGAACCCTAGAAATGATTTTTTTAATTAGCGTAATTTCTAAAATAGCCTGAGTATTTTTTTATATGAGATATTTGAGTGTTTTTCATCAATTTGTTTCTAATTATTCGCAAATTCTCGGGACTACATATTTGTTATCCTTGTGTGTAAATCAGATATGCCAAAGGTAGATATTGATTGAATATTGTTTTGTTAATTTTATACGTAATAATAAGGAAAATGAATGAGTCATGGATTAGCTATCTATATGTTATCCAATATTTGAATGTGGGTGCATGTATATATTCTCCCACATGTATGTATGTAAGTAAACATTCACCAGCCTTCATTGATAGTGGATGGTCACTTAATTAGAAAAAAAATGTAAGAGATGAATTCATGAATTAATCAACCTGCTTGTTAAAAACCAGTAAAGATAAAATAAGAGTTTAAGCATTTTAATTTGTAAATTAACAAAACAATGGTGAATAAAATCTATGTTCACTTGGATACAGGGAATATATGCAACTAGGATTCCTAATTAGCAAATGTTTAGATGTTAAGTATTCTAGTAAAATATGTTTTGAAGTCCAAAGGATGAGGAATTCATGTAGTGGTAAGAATGGAATTAAAACTCTTAGACAATTGCAGTCAAATTTTGACAGCAAAGGCGTTATTTTTACATATTCGTATAAACAGGTCTCAAGGAGTTAGAAGCTACTATTTTCTAGTTCTTTAGTTTTGGGAGTCCTTTTTCTAACCTCACTAATCTCATAATTTTTAAGCTATATGTTTATTTATATTAATATTTGTTGTTTATAATATTGTAGTGTTGTTATAGTATGATTATGAAAATTATGGTTAGATTTGAGATACATGTTTATTGAGTTGTGAGCTACGTGTGATTACACAACTGTAAGACCATTTGAGGGTGACGAGTTAAGGCACAACGAGTTAAAATGGTTTTGGAAATAATTGAGATTTTGAAAACAATTGAGTAGTTGTGTGTATTGCATAGTTCATAAGTAAAATTTGTGTCAAAATGTTTTCTAGGTTGGAAGAGACCCTGACAGACTCCTCGGAGTTTAGACCTTAGGGGTAAATACACTCGGTTTGAGTGCTTCTTTAAGCCTGTGTTGGTCCAACATGGTTGGAACATTATCACAAAACAGAGTGACCCTGATCGGTCTCCCTATAATTTCACTTAGTGAGAGTGACCTGACTTACCCACTGTGAGGCATGTCTTGTCATGTACTCATAGGTGCCCGACGAGGTTTTTCATGAAAAATGGTACCACATTGCATGTAGGCTTGAGTTTAGTGTATTTGTTGCATAATGCTTGTGTCTGACTTGAATAAGTGTGTGAACTTGAATAAGTGTGTGTTTAGTATATCTTATTGAGGTTTTGGCGTTATTTTCTGGAGTGTGTGAACTTGAATAAGTGTGAATACTTGTGTGTGGTTGGGGCTGAATGTCATTTTGTTTCAAGTGAGCCAGCATATGATGAGTTCCATGCTTGAGATGAAGAGACTTAGTCTTTGTCAAGGAAATGCTCTGATATATGTGACATCGGGACATGGGGTTTTATTTCATATGTTACAATTTCATGAACAATATAGTTGTTTTTTTGTTTTTTGCTATTAGTTTAACTTCTTTTCATTCACTTTGGACGGTCTTGTTATGAGCAAAGATAATTTTATTATTTATTTGGACAAATTCTATTAGGATGTTCAAAAAGCGAATGTGAACCTTTTATCCTTTTTAAAATATTTTTATTTAAATGTGTTTTAAAACTTTTAATTAATTGCGCCTTTCTATTCCTTTCATTAGTACATATATGTGGGGGTAGAAGGTGTCACAAAATTGAGATCTTTTGATGCAAATATAATGACATATTTCTCGTCAGAAGACAATTGAAGACAAGGAAACTACATATTAGATCAACATGGAACCACAACTGACAAATTTAGGACTATATGTTGGGGAAAACTCATGCATCTCTCTTTATTCATATTCATGAGAAAACACGTCATTAAACAAAAAAGGCCAATACCAAAAGAAAAAACAAGACAACAAATTTTTTTAACGTGGTTTAGATTGTCAGTCCTACATCACACGATTTATTTTGTTAATGCAATTTAGACCCTCGAATATGCTTAATGTGATTTAGACCTTCATCCGAATTTGAAATTACAAATTTAAATTATTTTCCAACATTATCAAATAACATATGTCGTCTGTAAAATCTTTAGAAAGAATACTATTAGCACCTTAAAATAATCAATCAACTCACCTGGAACCCCTTCACAATCAGAATTAGATTATTGTTTGTGACTTTTGAATTGAGAAAATATAATACCCGATCAAATAGACATTTGAAAGAAAGTAAACAAACTACCAAAGCAAAACAAAATTATAGAGATGAAGTTTTCTCCAGTTTCAACGTAAAATTAAGGTGATTTTCATCACCCAAGTTAAAATAAGTAAAATTATGAATCAGATATGATATATAGTTTGGACAAGTTGTTAATGGGACAAAACTATTTCAAACATAACAACAAACATACAACATAAAGAACCAAGACTAAAAAGAAAATAATGCCATTTCAATATAGTGAACTGGAATCAGATGAAATTGATCAATAATTAGCACCTCGATTCCTATTTGCAGCTAGCTGTATGTTTTTCATAATGAAATCGCAAAATTTTGTTAAAAAAATGTATCACGTTTTCAATTATGATAAATTTATTAAGGAACTCTTGTATTATGTTACAACTTACGAAGAGGCGAGAAAAAAATTAGTAAAAGAACTAAGACAGCAAAATGATAGGGGAGGAGGGTTTTAAGAAGATCGGTGGTTATGCCTCAGGAAGTGATAACTGGTATGATAGGTGTGTTGAGATATCGTGGTTAATTTGTTTATAATACAGGTTAAAATATTTTTTTAAAATTTGAATTTCATCCCTACAAAATATTTAATTTTTTTGTCCTCATAAAATTATAATGTGTCATATTTTTTATCCGGAATAAAATTCACTTTTATCTAAATTTATATTTTTAATTTAAATTTTAATATGATTTCTGGGATTAAAAATCACCTCAAAATATAAATAAAAACTGCAACACAGAATGTAAACTCTATTCCTGAAACAAATTTATGTCATCTATACATTTAATTTTAATGCATTGTCCATGTAAATTACTTCTGCTATTACATATTTATCCATACTCATGAAACAAATGTGACTTCATAAGCAGCGTTTAACTTTTGACGCGGCAAATTATGATTCATGATAATATATAGAACATTTACACAATGAATCAAAATTGAACTTGTTAAATTACTTTATAACATTTTTCAATTACTTTTTCCAACAAAATCCAATCCATCACCAATAGTCCGAACAGGAACACTTGCCACTACTGAAATGGTGAAACCGGTATGCATCCCTTAATATGATTTTCCTGCCAATTATTTGACTAACCATCTTGAAAACAGAGTGGCAATCACCACAGACACGGAGATTTTTAAATATTCTAAGAGGTGAACCTTCTGAGCTATTGATCAACCCAAATGCAAGAGCAATTCTCTCACTATGGTTCCAAAGATTATGCTCCTTTTGTTCTTCGTCTGTATCTTGCAATGAATAGCTTGTGTCGGGCATATAGCCTGCCTCTCTGATAATCTTTTTGAGCTCTTCCAACTTTGCATAGATTTCTGCATTTTGTGGATGATACTGGTCTCCCATTCCAAAAGTAGTAACCTGGTTTTTCAACTTGACCCAACTACAGGCAGGTTTCTTCTTTATATTGTGTGATTCCATTTGCTTTCTCACATTCTCCACATCTCTCCACCTTCGGGTTGATGCACAGACATTTGAATAAAGAACATAGGCCGAATCATCGGATGAGTCCAGCTCGAAAAGACGGTCAGCAGCTTTCCTCGCAAGCTCCAAATTGCCATGTATTTTACAAGCAGCCAACAGGCTACGCCAGACGAGGTCAGTTGGTGGAACTGGCATCTTATTAATGAAATTTTCAGCCTCGGTAAGCTTTCCTGCTCTCCCAAGAAGGTCAATTATGCATACACAATGTTCTATTCCGGTGGGGACACCAAATTTGGTAGACATTGAAGAGAAGTATGCAAGACCCTCGTCCACCAAACCCCCATGGCTGCATGCAGACAAAAGTGAAACAAAAGTGACATGGTCTGGTCTCAGTCCCAGATCAAGCATCTCATGAAAAGCTTCCCTAGCCTGCTGGAAAAAACCATGCCTGGCTAATGCCGATATTAAAATGTTCCAAGACCTCTGTGACCTGCTTCTTGGTTGGGGAAGGATTCTAAACACATCATCAATTTCACCACATTTTCCATACATATCCATTGTTGCATTTAAAACATAATCATTTGACTCAAACCCATGTTTAATAATCAAGCTATGAAGCTGCTGACCTTCATCCAGTAGAGTTAAGTTACCGATAATGGCATGAGCTACAGAGAAGCTAAACTGATCTAAATGAATCCCATCATTCCTCATCTTTATTATAAGCTTTAGTGCCTCCTCACCAGGTCCATAATGAGCATTTGCAGAAAGAATGGCATTCCAAGTACTAGAATTCTTATTAGCTAATACGTCAAAAATATAGTTACTTGTATTAAGATCACCACACTGGGCATACATTGTAATTAGGGAGCTTTGGACAAATGTTTCTAATTCAAAGCCTGCTACAACTATATGTGCATGGATGGGCATTCCATGATCCAAAAGGTCATCAGGAGACAAAAAAGCACTGAGAAGATTAACAATAGTAATGTAGTTTACAGGCACACCTTCTTCTCTCAACAAATTGAAGGCTTCAATCGCTGCATTAGGTTCTTTGTTATCAGCATGTCCACCTATTAGTGCATTCCAAGTCACTTCATCTCTGTCAGGCATAATTTTGCACACCCTTTGTGCAGCAGCCATGGAACCAAATTTCCCATACATGGTAACCAATGCATTACCTATGATCAAATTGTGATGGAGACCAAGAAGAATCACAAAGGCATGAACAATCTTTAATGTTTCTAAATTATAACAGGCAGATAATGCAGTAGTGAAGGTTACATAGTTTGTCGCCTTTCTTGTTTGAAGCATCTCAATCAAAAGTTCTAAGGCACGTGGATAATTTCCATTGTCAACATGGCTTGCCATCATGGAATTCCATGAAATCAAATCTCTCTCTCGCATTTTATGAAATACAAACTCTGCATCCTCAGATTTTCCAGCCTGAGAATACATACTTAGGAGACTATTGCACACACAGACATTTGATTCCAGTCCAGATTTTACTACCATACCATGAAGCCCTCTTCCCCACCTCAAATTTTGAGCAGAGCCACACACTGGTAACAAGGCTGAAATAGTAATATAATCTGTTTTTGCATGAGTATAACGCATCTGAGAAAAGTATTCTAGAGATTTTTCACAATGACCATTATGTACACTTGCAGTAATTATTGAATTCCACGAAATAGTGTCACGTTCCTTCATGTCATCAAACACACAAGATGCCTCCTCTATGCTATCACAATTACCAAACATGGAAATAAGGGAGTTTGCCACAGACACAGTAGTATCCAATCCAGATTTGATCACACTACCAAGCACCTGATAACCCAACATTTTATCTACAAGCACCCCACAAGACCTAATAACCGTAGCCATTGCATTTTCATTACAGTACACCCCATCACGCCTCAAACGCCGATAAACACTCATAACCTCCTTTACACACCCATTATAAGCATAACCAACCATCAAAGAAGTCCAAGACACTATATTAGGTTCCTCAATCTCCTTAAAGACCATGTCAACCTCAGCAACCCAACCAAACGTACCATAAAAGTGAAGCAAACTCGTCCCAACAAATACATCACATGCCAAACCGCATTTGATCACATGGGCATGAACCTGAAATGCCCCTTCAGTCATGCACCCTGACCTATCACACGCGGTAACCAAACTAGCAGCCACATAACTGCTTGGCCTGACACCATGTTCAAGCATGTGGCAGAAGAATTGCATTGCTTTTTGATACCACCCCACTCGAACAAACCCCGACATCAAGTTATTCCAAGAAGCTTCGTTTCTCTCAGGCATTTTATCAAACACGTGTTGTGCATGCTCGATGCTGCCAAACTTAGAGTACATGCTGATCAAGGTGTTTGCCTGGAATGTGCCTAGGTGAATGACACCCTTCACGCAAAAGGCGTGCAGTGCCTTCCCAACAATGAAGTCTGTGATTATTGAAAAACCCTTTTGAGGAAAGCATGAAACTTGGGGGTTGGGGTGCCAATGGGTACCATAGTTCAAAGGTTCTTTTTCTTTTGCGCATGTTTCGAAGTGTGTAGTGGGTGGGGCTTGCACAAGCGTAAGAGTAGTTAGCTTTCGGCAATGCTTTGATAATCGAATCCGATGAGGCACCCCACATGACAAACTTGCGTAGAAGTAGTGCAAAGGCAATTTTTTTGCAGTATTCATCCAACATAGCAGAATCAGGGAACGGGTAAATGAATTAAGAGTGAAAGTGAAATTGGTTGAAAAATGACATGGCTATGAGTAGGGACGAATGCTTAGACTTCTCTGACCAAGTTTTAAACAGCAACCGGAACATGGCAATGGCAATGCAATACTTTTGGAAGCGAATTATATATTTTGTTTCAATAAAAACTTTAATTTTCACATTTCTTTCTTTCAGGAAACGGTATGCTCATACTGTTGCTAGTAGGAATAACAAACTTCTATTCTTATTATTTTAAGCCTTAAATAATGTTTTTTCCCTAAAAATTAAGGTATTTTTTTTAATTTTTTGTGCTTAAATATATTTTTAGCTATTTAAATTTGAGAAATTGTTTTTTAGTCCTTAAAAACATTTATTTTCATTAGTTTAATAAATTTTTGAAATGTTATTTTTAGTCCCTTTCGTTTTTTACGTTAATGATGTAATAATTTGTGACCATTTATTATCATAAAAAATATTTTTCTTAATTTAATTTTCTTAAAAATGATTTGTTGTAGTTTAAAACAACCATAATATAAAAAAATTACTAACAATTTTTCATTTATCTTTTTATTTTTCTTCTTTAATACTAGTAAAATATGTAAAAAAAAAAAAATCACCAAACCATGCGAGTAAAATATTTTGGCGGTTTAAAATTGACATAAATCATTTTTAAAAAAAAATGAATAAATAAATTTTGGTGGTTAAAATCATTACAAATTATGAAATTATGAACATATTGAATAAAGAGAAGCTAAAAGTAGTTTTTAAAAAATTTGAGGACTAATACAAACAAATTATTTTTTTAAGGACAAAATAGAAAATTACTTAAATTAAATTTGAAGGATTAAAAAAATATTTAAAATTTTTTATAACCATGAACACATGTAAATTTGAAAGCTTAATACCTATGGTATGTTTTGCATATTTGAACTATATTATTGATGCAAATAGTTCTGGATATGTACAAGAGTGATGTGTTTTTACTTATTTGGCATAATAGCATTACACAAACCGCAAATGTTTTCTTCTCCACGGTCCCTACACCTCTACACAAAACGTTTTATCCTCTAATGCAATTTTTTTATATATTAATTTGAATTAAAATATAATTAATAATTTAATATAAGTAAATTAAAATTATATAAATAGCATGGTGGGTTACATGTGGGTACACTCGTACTTGAAGAAACCCGACAAGAATGGGGATAAATATTAAAATTTAAACTCACCTCTTTTATACTTGAATTTGTACGCATCCCACCACCTTTAGCCGCGAGAGGGATGAGGAGAGTCAAACCAACCCTATTACCATCACTAGTGCAATTGGGGGCAATTTTATCAATGTACACTTTCTCTCTCCACAAAATTCTCAAAGTACACTACTTTGAGAAATTTTTCCCCAACTACACCTATTTTGTTTTTCCTATAGGGGAGTCGGGTTTGGGCACCCCGACTTCCCTTCGTGTGTTTTTTTTTTAAATTAAATATTATATTATATAAAAATATTTTTAATTACTTTTAAAATTATTTAATTACTAAATTATTTTTTTAATATTGATTAAATTAATTTTTTTATTAACAAAAATATACATATAAAGAAAAATATAAAAATTGGATAAAATTAGAGTATAATTTTTTATTTATGTTATATGTAATTGTGTAGTTAAATTTATATTTTGTTAATTTTTGTATGTTCTTATAATTAAAAAATAATAAAATTAGATAGTAGTATTAAAGTACAGTAAAAAAAACACCGCGAAAAAATATATGACACATCTATCTTATAAAGTAGACAAAATACTCAAATTACAGTAACTGAAATGATACTCGACAATAATGAAACATATTAAAAATTACAATTACAACGCAAACATAACAAAACTAATGAGGATTTGAAATATATTATGCAGAATACATGTCTTCTTCTATTTGGATTACTGGTTTGCTAAAAATAGCCATTATTGTGCAGAATCATTTTCAATAGTTGGATTGTGCTAACACCTTTAGCACGTCTTCATCATTTTTCAATTCTATTATCTCATATTCAATCAAATTTTCAGAATACTTAGAATGAACTGGTTGTCGAAAGAACAATCGTCTAACCAATTGTGATCCTTGAATTCCATTAGGGGGAACCCATATAGGTACAACTTGGTTGATTAAATCCTTGAGTTTCTCCATGCCACATCCCGAAGGAATGCCAAATCTTATTGGATTAGTTCCAGTAAAGCAGTAACCCAAAAACTCACCTTGGTGTGGTATGTTCCACTTCCCATTGTAATACATAATTGCATCATGAGTAGGAGTGATGGTTGATTGAAGCAGGTTGAGTATAACATCTGGTGTTCTAATAATGGTACATAATAATTCTATAGGGCCAACACACGAGTATTGTTCATTGCACATTAACATTGTGTAAACATCATTATCATTTTTCAATTGTAGAGATTGAAAAAAATATTGTTGACCAGCATCTATGAATGGTTGTCGGTAGTAGATTTCATCCAGTAATTGATCGTTGGTTAGTTGAAGGGTGTTGTGCATTCTACACTTGAGTGTATCAAAAGAACAGTTGTTAGGAACTCACATTGGTGTTGGAGTGAGACTTTGAAAATAAACACCAGTTTGGTTGTGAGTGATTGATCCATTTGGAAAAAATGAAAGCTAGTATGGAGTTAGAAATAGTCTAACTGCTTGTTTCTCCCAAAAATGACATAGTAATAAGATTGAATTTGGTTTGTGAAATTATGTTGTGTGAGATTGTGTTTGTATTGTGTATGTATTGTGTTATTTATAGTTGTATGAGTATTCTGCCACATTGATGTGTATTGGAATCCAATGTTTCTTTTTACCTAGTAAGTGAACAAAGAGATTATGAGTTGTCCATCTCATGTCAGTTTTGCACACGTCTCTAAAAAAAATTAAATGTCTCACCTGCAAAACTGACATGAAATGGACAACTCATAATGCAAAGTGTTGTCAATTTGGACTATGATTTTTCCCATGTAATTAAAGCAACAGACGTTCATGATGATTTTCAGAGTGAACAAAGAGATTATGAGCTGTCCATTTCATGTTAGTTTTGCAGGTGAGACATTTAAATTTTAGAGACGTGTGAAAATTGCAGAGTATTGTCAATTTGGACTATGATTTTTCCCTTGTAATTAAAGCAGCAAACGTCCATAATTATTTTCAGAGTGAACAAAGAGATTATGAGTTGTCCATTTCATGTTAGTTTTGTCGATGAGACATTTAATTTTTAGAAACAGTGTAGTGTAAATGGCAAAGTATTGTGGATTTTGACAGTTATGTTACCATGTCAACTACTGCAGTAAAAATGGGTAAATTGAAAATTGCTTATTTAAATTTAAAGGAAAAATTATTTCAATACGTAAAGTGATAACTGAAGACGAACATAAGACATTACATGAAAATCTCAAAGAAGAAATAACTTAGACATGAATGATCCGTAGACTACCAATCCCGTTTGAATATAGGTTCGTGGGATGGAGATAGGTTACTTCCTTCGGGCCTGGAAGAGGAGTCAGTATCACTATCATGGTTTTTGACCCAACAAGTCTCGTATTCATCTGATAAGTCCTCAAGATTAGAGGTTGAACCATGTTGGTTGCGTGGTGGGTTGTTGTAAAAAATGTTGAACATTTGTCGAACATTAGCATCATCTTACAGAATAAAAGATGTGTACATATAACGTTGTCCTGACTCAAATATAGGGCACCGAAAGTGGAGATGTTGGATATGTTGTTTTGGGTCAATGTTTAGTTTTTGGTGAACAAGTTCAAGCAATTGTGTAAAGGTTATGACCTTGTCGACCATGAAAGTTTTTGTGTTGTTACTAGCGAAGGTGGTGCCCTCATTAGTATTGCAAATTTGGCCGTCGTAGTAAACACAAACATATGCAGTTAGGTGACACATTGTGGTAGGGATTAAGATGAAAATTTGAAATTGTTACGAATGTCTTTAGTTGTAGTGGTATTTATAGAATTTGGTTATAGTTGAGTGAGTCACTAATTAATTGTGCATTTAGATGAACGGGTAAATGAACATTTAAGCATATTTACAAGGGTCCATAATGTGCAAATTGCCGAGTGAAAAAAACAACTGAGTGAAAAAAACTGAGTTGTCCACGTCATGTCAGTTTTACTGGTGCGACATTAATTTTTTTTAGACACGTGTGAAAATTGCCGAGTGTTGTCAATTTCAACTGTGATTTATCCCTGGTAATTGATGGAGCAGAAGTCCATTATATTTATCAGAGTGAAAACAAAATTGAGTTGTTCATGTCATGTTAGTTTTACTGGTGCGACATTTATTTTTTTAGAGACGTGTGCAAATTGTTAAGTGTTGTCAATTTTGACTGTGATTTATCTCTGGTAATTGATGGAGTAGAAGTCCATTATAATTATCAGAATGAAAAAATAATTGAGTAGTGCATGTCATGTCAGTTTTACAAGTGAGACATTTATTTTTTTAGAGACCTGTGTAAATTGCCGAGTGTTGTCAATTTCGACTATGATTTATCCCTGATAATTGACGCAACAGAAGTCCATTATAATTTCAGAGAAAAAAAATTGATTTGTGAAAATTGCAGAGTGTGTCACGAATATTTTTTTGTGTGGATATTTTGACTTTATTACCATGGAAAAAGTGTCTAAATCATAGTTTTTTTTTATTATTTTGTGCTTGTATTTTGAGGTGATATCCCATGGAACTGGTGCACGAAATAATTTTTTTTGGATTCTTTGACGTTCAAAACATAGAAAAAGTGTGTGATGAATATCATTAATGTGTTCGACATGATTTGAAAAAAAATTCAAAACATGGGCACTTAAGCATAGTTGCAAGGGTCCAAATCATAGTTTTTTGATTTTGTACTTGTATTTTGAGGTGTTATTCCATGGAACTGGTGCACAAAATAATTTTTTTATTCTTTAACGTTCAAACCATAGAAAGAACGAGTCACAAATATCATTAATGTATTTGACATAATTTAAAAAAAATGCAGAACATGGGTACTTAACCATAATTGCAAGGGTTCAAATAATAGTTTTTTAGATTTTGTGTTTCTATTTTGAGGTGTTATTCCATGGAACAGGTGCACGAAATAATTGTTTTTGGAATCTTTGACGTTCAAACCATAGAAAAAGTGTGTGACGGTTATCATTAATGTGTTCGACAAAATTTGAAAAAAATGCAGAACATGAGCACTTAAGCATAGTTGCAAGGGTCCAAATCATAGTTTTTTTTTTTTATTTTGTACTTGTATTTTGAGGTGTTATTCCATGGAATTGGTGCACGAAATAATATTTTTTCGATTCTTTGACATTCAAACCATAGAAAAAACGAGTCACAAATATCATTAATGTGTTCGACATAATTTTAAAAAAATGCAGAACATGGGTACTTAACCATAGTTGAAAGGGTTCAAATCATAGTTTTTTTTTATTTTGTGCTTCTATTTTGAGGTGTTATTCCATGGAACTGGTGTACAAAATAATTTTTTTTAGATTCTTTGACGTTCAAACCATAGAAAAAGTGTGTAACAGATATCATTAATGTGTTTGATATAATTTGAAAAAAACGCAGAACATGGGCACTTAAACATAGTTGCAAGGGTCCAAATGATAGTTTTTTTTATTTTGTACTTGTATTTTGAGGTGTTATTCCGTGGAACTGGTGCACGAAATAATTTTTTTGGATTCTTTGACATTCAAACCATAGAATAAATGAGTCACAAATATCATTAATATGTTTGACATAATTTTAAAAAAATGCAGAACATGGGTACTTAACCATAGTTGCAAGGGTTCAAATCATAGTTTTTTTTTATTTTGTGCTTCTATTTTGAGGTGTTATTGCATGGAACTGGTGCACGAAATAATTTTTTTTGGATTCTTTAACATTCAAACCATAGAAAAAGTGTGTGATGAATATCATTAATGTGTTTGACATAATTTTAAAAAAATGCAGAACATGGGCACTTAAGCATAGTTGCAAGGGTCCAAATCATAGTTTTTTTGATTTTGTACTTGTATTTTGAGGTGTTATTCCGTGGAACTGGTGCACGAAATAATTTTTTTTTGGATTCTTTAACGTTCAAACCATAGAAAAAATGAGTCACAAATATCATTAATATGTTTGACATAATTTTAAAAAAATGCAGAACATGGGTACTTAACCATAGTTGCAAGGGTTCAAATCATAGTTTTTTTTTTTATTTTGTGCTTCTATTTTGAGGTGTTATTGCAAGGAACTGGTGCACGAAATAATTTTTTTTGGATTCTTTAACATTCAAACCATAGAAAAAGTGTGTGATGAATATCATTAATGTGTTTGACATAATTTTAAAAAAAATGCAGAACATGGGCACTTAAGCATAGTTGCAAGGGTCCAAATCATAGTTTTTTTGATTTTGTACTTGTATTTTGAGGTGTTATTCCATGGAACTGGTGCACGAAATAATTTTTTTTGGATTCTTTAACGTTCAAACCATAGAAAAAATGAGTCACAAATATCATTAATGTGTTCGACATAATTCGAAAAAAATGTAGAACATGGGCAATTAAGCATAGTTGCAAGGGTCCAAATCATATTTGATGATGCCGTTACAGGGGTACTTAAACATATTTGATCCCATTATCACAATATTTTATACTTCAATGACCAAGACGATGACCAGTCCCACAAGGTGGTGGACGCCGATTACATCGCGGATTTCTTCTTTCCAGTATGACTGGTTCTCCCACGTCATGATGATGTTGTTGTTCTATGTTAGTATTTTCAATGTTGGTTGTTGCAGCTGAAGAACTTTGACCTTGTTCTCCAAATGAATGCGGTGCATCAAACTATTGTAAAGTAGCTAAATATGATGTCACTGAATTTGGTGTATTGAAATCGACGCCAAATAAATCGGTCATCCATTCATGGGTGGTTGCGGTAACTGACTCACCAGTGTGGCCAAAAGTTTGATGAGCAAGTGAAGGAGTAGAATACATTGACTAAGGATGTGGAATTTCAAAATGTGTTTGTTCAACACCTGACCCTGCAACATTTTGGATAATTGTTGTGTGTGGATCATGTAGTTGTTGTGCAACAAACAAGAACAAAGTAGTGTTTTTCCTATACCATTCCATGTACGCTCGTGTATGTGTCACTATTCCTTCAACCCATTGCCCAGCTAAAACATCGTTGTGTATGTTTTTACCGATATTAATCCACTCCGCATGGTATTCCATCCAATCAGTGTAATGATTGCCTCGCATGTCAATTTGGTGAAGTAGGTCAAGATTCATGGGATCAACAGGGATATCTTGTTGTAGTTTAAACTGTAGCTTCACCCGATTTGTTTGATGCCATTCAACAATCGAGAAACAAATGATTGCAGTACATGCAGACCAAATCTCCATGTCTCTATATGCACGTTTGGGTAGGTGTTCTTCAAATCCTCTATATGGGACCCAAGAAAATTGAAATATATGCCAACAAGGCAACATGTTAGTATGTATGTGCATATTTAAGGTGCAGATCATGAAAGTATTATACCTCATGGCTCTCCATATGATCTATACGAGACCTATATCCGACTAAGTCACCATGTGGTGTGGCCCTATATTCTAATCTACCACCACTTCATCTGAAATGTAAAACATACAAAATCAGTATTCATGGTAATGTTATAATACACGTCATTGAAATAAAAAATTAACATTTCGCTATATGTAAATAACCTTTTAGCCAGTGGAAAAGTTGTTTCGGGTCATGGGACTCTTGGTGCAATAAAAGGCATGCGGTACCAAGCCCATGACTGCAATAGTATGACACAACCACCCATAGATTTACCAACCTTCGATGATGCTCGACATAGCTCTCTATACAGGTTTGCTAAACAAGCCAAACCCCAACTATATTTTTTTTGTGTTGTTCAAATCACGTAATAGGTTCAAATACATTAAATGAACTTTATTTCTAGATTTATCAAGAATTAAAGCACTGCCAATCATGTACATTATGTAAGCTCTACACCTGCAATGTAGTTGGTGCGTTGTTGGTTCTTCGGGCAATGGTGCGCGCAACATGCTTAGCAACCATGTCAGATTCAGTGCGGCTCCTTTACGTGCATTTTCGGGAGGGACTTCCCCTAGTAACTCGTGGCATAACTTATCCCAATGTAAGAAGCTAGGTCATCCAGCCACAACACGACCATCGACTCTAATGCCTAGATGAAGTGCAACATCTTCGAGTGTAATGGTGCACTCTCCCCATGGCAAGTGAAAGGTATGTGTTTTAGGCCTCCATCGTTCAACCAATGCAGTGATCAATGCATGATCAATTTTACACTATTTGATTAGGGCAATATGTTGGAACCCGGTACACGATAATAATGGTATAATTTGTGATTCTAGTTCAGGTATTGTATGGTAATAGGAAGTGATTAACTCATTAATCATAGTACATGAACGACGAACGTGTTGATGACACAATAGAGGTTTATCATCCATGAGAATGATGTCAAATGGTAAACCGAATACAAATGATATAAAATTTGAAGTTGGGTGATGCAAATGTGGTATTGACATGCACCTCTCATCTATTTATCATTTAAACTGTGTTCAGTTTTGCAAGCACAAATACACTTAAGGTAACTGTAATGCCTCGAGATTCCAAAGCACATTTATAATTTGTCTCGTTGTAAGGCCTCGAGATTCCAAAGCACGTTAACATGATTGTGGTACTGTGATGCATTGAGATTTTAATTCATGTGAATCAATGAAATTTCGTGCACACTATTCACCCGTATGCGTACGTTAACCGCATTAACTTGGTTCTCAATAATTCGCATGTCCTTAACATTACATTTAAGGTAACTGTAATGCCTCGAGATTCCAAAGCACATTTATAATTTGTCTCATTGTAAGGCCTCGAGATTCCAAAGCACGTTAACAACAATTGTGGTACTGTCACGTATCGAGATTCTAATGCACGTGAACCAATGACATTTTCATGCACACTATTCACCCGCATGCGTACGATAACCGCATTAGCTTCGTTCTCAACATTTCGCATGGCCTCAACATTACACTTAATGTAATTGTAATGCCTCGAGATTCCAAACCACATTTATATTTTGTCTCGTTGTAAGGCCTCGAGATTCCAAAGCACGTTAACACGACTGTGGTATTGTGACGCATCGAGATTCTAATTCACGTGAACCATGGACCCATGATTGATTACATATATAAACCTACCATGTCACCCAATACTTTGCACAGTTGCGTCTAATCAAATTGTGAGAGAAAACAAAGAGGGCTAGCAATGAGGTCAGAGCCTATTTGTGGGTACGTTTATATCAATGGTGAAATCATTCAAAGTTCAAGTGCAAATGCAATTTTCAAAGGTGACAACACAAAGTCGTTACTCTTGAATCCAACAATGATGCTACCAAATATAATCATTGCAATACAGTCATCAATTACAGATAATGGTGTTACGCCTATAATTAATGCCATTTGGTATCGTTGTCCTATATATCAATTAAATGGTGAAGTTCAATATAGAGCATTTCAAATTATTGATGAAGAAGGTGTCTCATGCATGTTTCATACATTTCTCAATATGACAAGTGTAATATGTATGGAACTTAAAGTTGATGTTCGTAATTCATTATCACCTACTCAAATTAATGACCTAAGTTGGGCCGACATGGAGCAGACGCTAGAGAATACCCTGAAATTAGAATAAATAATTTAACATATTTTGTTGTTGTATTGCATTGAAGTTTTTCTCCGTCTTTATCATCTAGTTGTAGTTGTTGCATGCTTTGAAGTTGTTATTTTCAATTTACTTCAGTAATAATAGTCTACATATGCATGATTTCAGATATGCGGAGCAATGTCAGACCTAACCCTCACATGCACTGACACCCCATTAAAGTGTGGTGTTGCACACTATTCACTCATATGCGTATGTTTATCCCATTAACATGTTTCTGAACAATCTATGTGACCTTGGCATGCGATACGGAACATTGCGGTCAACAATCATGATTAAACGAACAGTCTGTCATGTATATTAATATGTGAGGTTGTATACTGTTCACTCACATGTGTACACTAATTTACTCACATGCACTTAATGTCCTACCTAACTCTCCTACCTAACCGTCGTAACTAACTTTGTTGCCTAACCCTTCCACCTAACCCTCCGATCTAACTCTCTTACCTAACCTTCCAATCTAACACTCCCACCTAACCCTCCCATCTAAACCTCGTAACTAACTCTCCCAACCTAACCTTCCAATCTAACTCTTCCACCTAACATTTCAATCTAACTCTGGTACTAAACTTTCTCAGCCTATATATAATATCACCATTTGACAACAACATATCACACACAACAACTTTCTCACAAAACAAAACTCGATTTGTAACTCTCACACCATTTCCACTCATATCCCATAAGCACCACCATGGCTCCACCTAAAGAAATTGCGACCATCATTTACCACAATGGTCACATTGTAGACGATCCAATTCAAGGATCGATGTACACGCCTACGACCCCAATATTTTTTTACGTCAGTCGTTCTATTACGTTTACACAATTCATTCGAAAAATTAACAATCATCTCCCTACTCGAGCAACTGAACAAGTTGCTCAATTGTTATTTTGTGTCCCTATTTCATTTCATCTCGGTCAGACACGTTTTATTTCAACTCAACTGTTCGACAATGATGATCTTAGAGGCGCGATGGAAACAATTCTCCAGAATCCACAATTGAATTCTACCGAATTCTATGTTGTTACTGAGCTTATTCCTTAACCACAACCATCGTCTCCACAACCCTCATGTCCACAACTACAACTACCGCCTCCACAACAGTTACCATACAACAACATAGACCACAATAATCCAGTATCTTCATACAACAACCTTGAATCACAAGACCCCTTTGACATTTATACTTCATACACACAAATATTATCCGAGAACGATTCTTTTTTTCATGGCCAACAAACCTCCTTTGACCAACAAAATCATCCTTCATCCCTCTTTACGCCACCTTCACAACTACCACAAATGCAAACATCAAACCAAGATGAACATCCCATTCCTAACGAAGATCCCATTATACGATTTCATGATGAAAACATGGATGATTTTACTGAGAATGAGGATCAACAGTTCTTTGATCACATCAATCACCAAAGTGATGACCAAACCGATGATAAGGGTGTTGGCAGACCAACGACACCTTCGTCACCTCCGTTGCAATATCAACAACCTAGGTGTCCAGTAGACTTGAACTTTGACCACCTACCACACTACATTGATCAACACCATTTTGTTCATCAGCAACACAATGTACAACCACCAGTCGGTATACTCGAGGTTGGCATGACCTTCGATGAAAAAGCACAATGTATTCGGGCAATCAAAGAATACAACATCGAAAATCATTTTGATTGCGGAACAATTTACTCTGACCAGGGAAGGCTAAACTTCGTCTGCAAGTTACATGAAAATGGTTGTACATGGAGCTTGGGCGCATGCAATTCAAAGAGGCATAACAAATGGATTATCAAGAGTATCAGAGATCATCACACTTGTCTCGTGCCGATGCTCAGACAAGCTCATCGCCAACTCAACCAACATGTCATAGCACAGATCATCTAACTAATTGTCAAAACAAACCCAACCGTCTCCATCAAGATGTGGATTGCAGAGATCAAAACGTTCATGGATTATACCCCATCCTACAAGAAGACATGGTTAGCAAAGCAAAGAGCGTTGGAGATGATTCATGGAAACTGGGAAGAATCATATGCCAAACTGCCAAAACTTTTCGGAGCTTTGTAATCTTGTGTTCCCGGGACTGTGGTGCTGCTCAAACAAAATCCCTGTATAAGGGGGCAAAAGATTGTTTAAACGTGTCTTTTGGTCATTTAGTCCATGCATTAATGGTTTTGCATATGACAAACCCATAGTACAAGTAGATGGTACGTGGCTTTACGGGAAGTATACTGGCACACTATTGATAGCTATCGCACAAGATGGAGCTAACCATATCTTCCCAATTGCCTTTGCCATTGTAGAAGGGGAGACAACTTCAGCTTGGGGTTTTTTCTAAAGAATTTAAGAAGACATGTTACTCCGCAAATTAACATTTCTCTTATTTCAGACCGACATCCCTCAATTATAAATTCCTACAACAATCCAAGTAACTTATGGGTCCAGGACACATCCCATTTCTTTTGCATGCGCTACATTGCACAAAACTTTCTTCGCAGTAACTCAAACTGCAAACATTTAAAGAAACCACTCATGTTGGCTGGTGAGAATCTATTTTATTTATTCGTTATAATTTTCTTTCAATCAAATTTTATAACATAATACATTGATTGAAAATTTACAAGTTACGCATACACGGAGAAGATGCACTGGCGACATCTTGGGGATATTGTGCGAATAAGCCAAGTGCAGCTGAATGACTTGATCAATTACCCAAACAAAAATGGGTACAATGCTTCGATGAGGGGAAACGTTGAGAACATATGACAACCAATTTGTTGGAGTCTGTTAATTCCATGTTCAAAAACACAAGACATTTGTCGGTGTCATCGTTGGTTGAGGAGACGTATTTCAAGAATGCACAACTCTTTGCTAATAGAGGTCGACAAACTCAGGCAATGATCAACTCCGGCTCATAGTATTCTGAAGTCGTCTTCGATGCAATGAATAGCGGTCAACAAGAATCTAATACACACATTGTAAATGAATTCGACAGACACAATCACACTTATATTATAATAGAGACTCAATCCCCACTTGAAACACCCAGACCACCTGGAAGATTTAGAGTAATGTTACAATCCCAAAAGTGTTATTGTGGTGAATATCAGGCTAAACATTTACCATGTTCTCACGTCATGGCTGCCTGTAAATCTGTCAATGTTGATCCCATGACCTATGTGCCGATGTTATTCACTTTACAACACATTTTGCACATCTACGACAACTCCTTTGGTTTACTGCCACATGAATCAATGTGGCAAGAATATGAAGGAGATCAGTGGGGTCCTGATCCAAGGAGAACGAAGACTGCAAATGGTCGTCCCGTTTCAAATCGCATTCCTACTGCGATGGACGAAGACGAAAATGAACGAGCAAGTAGAAAAAATTTGGACTTTGCCGGCAACATGGTCATAGCAGAAACAATTGTCCTAATATATCCTGATCTTAAATTTTTCTTTAGCCAAATGTCATTGTTTAAATATTTTATTGATAATGCAGTATAATATTCATTTATAAATAAATTATTAAAAGTTTTAGTTTTATCATTTTTAATTAAATCTAATGACATAAACAAACTAATTATATTTAGTAAAATAATTAAATTTAATATTTAAAATTTTTTCTAAAATAAATATATTATTATACAAAATTTAGATTTTAAAACAAATATTCAACCAAAAATATCTCAAATAAATTAAATAATGAAAAAAATAGTTAAATTCTATAATATCAATTTGTTAATAAAAAAATTAATTTAATCAATATTAAAAAAATAATTTAGTAATTAAATAATTTTAAAAGTAATTAAAAATATTTTTATATAATATAATATTTAATTTTTAAAAAAAAAGCAAACAAAGGGAAGTCGGGGTGCCCAAACCCGACTCCCCTATAGGAAACAAAACAGGTGCAGTTGGGGAAAAAATTCTCAAAGTAGTGTACTTTGAGAATTTTGTGGAGAGAGAAAGTGTACATTGGTAAAATTGCCGCAATTGGGGGCCTAGAGTGTAATGTGTCTGTAAGCCTAGATAGGAATCTTGATCCTCATGAGTGATGTTCACTAGAGAACCATATCGCATTGGTCTCTAGGATTTCGTGAGACCGTAAGGTTCGAATTGTGTGCAACTTCTAAGGGAGTAAAGGACTGAAGTGAATAAAATAACACAAGAAGTGGAGGTTGAATTGTGTTTTCAAAAACTTAAGCTCCTTGTAAGACAAACTGGTTGATTTGAAGTTAGTGCAAAAAGGTTTGTTCAGAGGATGAAAACTTAATAGATTTTTTTGAAAAGGTTGCTAGCTCATAATGAAGCTTTAATCTCTTTTGTTTAATTAAGATGCTTGGTAAAAATCTGTGTTCTTAAACCGTTTTACGTGACTTTTGTTGTTCTAGGCCGACCAAATCACAAATCACGATCTCACGAATGCACAAACTTTGATGAACACGAACCTCAACCTAATATTTGGCTTATAGGGCTCCGTAACATATAACCTAAGACGTGTGTTAGACACATTGATCTCAAGGATTTATTTGCGTAAAGCACAAATCCCCCATGATTTAACAGGCTTATCCCGAATTAATCGAGGAACCTGAATTAACAAGTAAGATAAGAATTAAGAGTTCAAATAGAAAGAATAATGGCAATTGTGTTTTTTTAGGATATAAAAATAACAGGGAGAACATCCCAATTATTTTTATAATAAGAAAATCATCATATAATAATAATAATGTACAATAAAGATAATTAATTAAAATAATAAGTAGTTATTATGTTTAAATAAGGTATTAGAACCAATTTAAAACATGAACTATGGCTAATTAAAATAGTAAAAAGGTATGAAAAAATGTCATTATATTGGAAAGTACTCCAAGTTAAAAAAACAATAAATAATATCCTTTTGAAATACACAAAATTACAATAATCCCTCACATATTTCAAAAGGTTAAAATGTGTGAAAAAGATAAAGAAAGTCATGTTTAGAATGTAATGTGTCAGACATGGTGTAGTAAGCTATATGAACCAAGCCTAGACTAACAGGACTTAACACACATCATAGTTGGTGTAGCAAGCTATATGAAGAAAAAATGTTTGGTGTATGTTAGAGGTCTACCAATCACATTACACCCCCACAATCCTTGTTGTTATCGTTGTTGTGTGCTAATAGGTCATGCATGTGCCTAGTATTCATGAGTGTTTTAGAGACTTCACTATGATCTTATACAAGGTGGCTTACTTGACACTCATATAGGTAATTTCATCAAGTGTATGCTGCAAATCATACACCACCCATAAGGAATATGAAAATCATTAAAAGTTATATATATTGTTAAGCTTTCTCACAACCACATGAAGCTTAATAATAAAGCTTAATCTCTCATTAGTGTCGTGTCTAACACTTTTTCAGAAAGGGACTAAAAATTAAAATTGATTGAAATTAATTTTGTGCTAGACATTCTAACTCAAAACATATACTAAATTTTCCTTTCCAATCACTTTACTAAACATTCTAACTCTTCCATACCAATTTATTTAAAGCAATCAAACTTTTAGTCACTATAGAATTAATAAAATATCACTTTTAAGTCTCCATAGAAACCAAAAGGAAAAAAAAAAAGACATGCCCCCACATTGAACGATCCTAAAAATTAAATCATTAATAAGTTCTAAAAACTTCATTATATCCAATAGCATATAGTGTTCTTAAATTTACTAAATAATAAATTTATGAATATTAAATCAATTTTGTTCCTAACACTGAATAATTTACATGTTATGAAAAAAGTATTATAACTCTAATTAACAAAATATAATAAATAATTAATATATATAAAGCAAGTATAATACTAATTAAAATATGAATTTAATGTACATTAAAATAGACAAAGAAACATATTAAAACATGACATTAATGTCATTAAAAATAATAATTCAAGATATGTAGCATGTTATTCACTGCATGCTATTGACAAAGTCACAATTAACAAATATAAAGATATGTAGCATGTTAATACCAATATGATTTCCTATGTTGCTACTTGTTACCTCTTGAATAGCCTAGGTCTATTACCTTTTGACCTTTCCCGCCATTATGCAAAGCCAAAGCCCCGTAAGATGCTTGTGAATTATGATAATAAGCAACCTTATATTATAAGTAATTATATATGTGTAATAAGAATATAAAATATTATTATTTTCAAGAACAATTTCTAGCATTGAAGATCACATAGATACCAACCAACCAATGAGTAAATGATACAATCCTATCCCGCAAGGACATTGGATAGAAGACTCCAAGTAGATTGGGCCAGAGATGCAAGAGAAGACCCTAGGGTTCTCACGAGCCTTAGGGTAGATTTTGGGCCCACGGGCTAAGTATGAGCACGCTTATATTTGTACATATTAGATTAAGGTTTCATTATTTTTGGACCTTGTATTTAGGGCTTCATAATATAGGTAAGGTACCCTAGAAATGTAGGATTTTTCAGCCCCTATATTTTAGGACACCTAGACTAGTTTTTGTATTATGGGTAGTTTTGTAATTTCACATGCATTAAATGAATATATGATGTGTGTGGTTGGAAATAAATTTAATTGAATTGGGAGAAGCCCAATCCAATTAAATTTTAGAGGGGGAGGTGAGCATTTGCTTGCTACACCCTATTGTCACATCATATAGTCACACTTTGTGCATGTTCTTCATGCTTTACATGCCTCATGACACCTAAGCACACTTAGTGGAGAATCTTGGACTTGATCTTGGATTAGTGGGCTGAACCATAGTTAAAATTCACTAATCATAATTAGTGAAATTTTGGCTCCACAAATTTAATTTCAAATTCAAGTGAAATTTGAATAGAAATTCAAATTTTCCTACAATTTTATGTGATACTTAGGCTATAAATAGAGGCCATGTGTGTGCATTTTTTCAACTTTGATCATTTAAGAATTACACTTCAAAGTTTAGACCTCTTTTGAGGCACAAAATTTTGTGCTCCTTCTCTCCCTCTCCCTCCTCTCATCTTCTCCTACCTTTAAGCTCTTATCCATGGCTTCCTATGGTGGTGAGCTTCTTCTTGACTCATCTTCTCCTACCTTCAAACTCTTATCTATGGCTTCCTATGGTGGTGAGCTTCTTCTTGACTCATCTTCTCCTTTAATTGGCATCTCCAATCATCATTCTTCCATCTCCATTCTCTTGTCATTAATATTCAAGAAGCAAAGGACTCCATTGATGAAGAAGATCCAAGGCCTACAAGCTCCACAAGGAGCTACATCAGTAAACATCAACAATAATCAAATATAACCATTTCACATCAACATTATTCTATCTTGTCAATTCTATTATCTCTAATCTTTAATTAAATCCATATTAAACCTCCAATCACATATAGCAAAAAAGACAATCTCCACAAAACTCATTTACGTATCAAAGGAAAGAAAGCATGCCCACAAAGCTAAAGAAAAGGACAATCAAATTTGTAAGCCAAAGACGTAAAAAAAAATCTTGTGGGAAAATAAAGAGTCATAGACCAGGGACATGAATGTTGGAATTTTCTATTCCAATAATGTGAGCTAATATTATAAGATAATTATATTAGTTATTTGTCATTAGTATGTTTTATTTTATGTGATCAAATTAAGTAAGCCATTAGACAACTAAATCAGATGATATGGACTTAAATGAACATATGTCAATGTTAGCCCATTAGGGGATAATGGGAACCCTATTAGGTTAATACATTATAAGAAAGTTATGGTCCCTAATATACCAAATTGTCACACATAGTTTCTTTTCTCCCTATCTTAAGAGTCACAAAGGTTCTCTTGAGGAATAAAGAGGTTTCGGTTGAGGAAGAATCATGAAGCCACCGGTTATTCGTGATCAATCATTGTGAATTGAGATATTCCTAAAACTCTTCTTGATAATATAACGTAATGTGTTCTTGGTGGTTATTGGTATTTTATAAGGATCCCCAAAAATTCTAACAGTGGTAGCAGAGCCTCCATTATGGTTATTATTGGAATTAAAGTTGGTTGGTTTGTGTTATACCTATGTTGCTTTATTACGTGAATCCTAATTTTATTTTGGGATTTTTTTTCACGGGATTGATTAAAAATTGTGATTTTATTATGACTATGATGGGTTGAAATCATTCTATTGGTGATCTTAATGAAAGTAAAAAAAAAAAACATTTGAACCCATAATCCTATATTTTGTAATTAATCATGTTAACTACTTGAGGATATGCACTTGCTGCACTTGACGAGTAATTTTGCTGCACTTGACTACGTGAGGATATGCATATGCTTCTTACTTTTTTTTTATTATTTATATAAAATATTTTAATTATTTCTTTTAGGAATTAATATATGATTTAATAATCTATTTTAATTCCTTCCATGAAGTTGTGATAGCATTATTTACGGATGTGATATTTATTTGTTGTATTTTAAGTATAAATCAATGATAATATTAAAGATAATTTAAGGATATGATATTTACTTGTCGTAATTAATGTTTTATATCTTTATGCTATCACGATTGGGTGCAAATTTAGCATTAACACATCCTTCACATTTATTTGCATGTCTAGTAATTTTTTAATTAAATTTATTGACATAATATATTAATAAAGTAATCCCTATTATGAAATTATTTATGACAATTGTGTTCGGCCCAAAGGAAGATGCAATTTGACCAAATAATATTGAACCTGTAATGATAAATGTGTGACAATTATAAAGTGTTTTTATGAGAATAATAGTCGGTCCAAAGAAAGATTATTATTTGATAGAATTTATCGTCAATATTTGATCATTGCATTGAGAGTATGTTAGTCGTCATTTACGACTAACTTTTGTATAGAAAAGTTTTATAAAATGTTTATCTTTTCCCCAATTTATGGTTCTTTTTGTAGGTTTGTTCATATTTTTAGGTTTAGTTTAATTTTGTTCAGTAGAAATGCCCAATAGTGTGAATTTAATGTGTTTCAACTTCAGTTTCAGGTAAAAAGGATGAAATTTGTGAAGGCTTGCAGCTGGTGTCTCGCTAAGCGAGGCTTGTGCGCTTAGCGAGAATCGTGCGCTAAGCGAGGCACTCAGCCTGCTTAGCGAGTTGGGTGAATCTGGAGGAGAATCTGAGAAGCATCTGAGAAGCATCTGCGCGCTCAGTGCATCATCAGCTTGCTTAGTGAGGCGTTTGTCTCTTCCCGCCCGCCCAGCTCACTCAGCAGATATTCACTAACTCGCGCTAAGTGCGAAATTGGCGCTAAGTGAGCCTTCGAGGACAGAAAGCCCTTTTTAAGGCTGAAGTTGGGAAAAATCTGGGGGTCGGCTAATTTAAAGCGTAGAGAGCAGAACAGAGGCAAAAAATAGAGCAAGGAAGCCAAAAACCTCAACTTTCAAAAGGATCTTAGGTTTAGGAGTAAATTCTAGGTTCCTAGAGGTGGAGGAGACATCCCCACCACTGTGTAATCTGTTATTTTCTTCTTAAACCCTTATCTTGTAGCTGAAAGGTGTTGCCTTGCGACGGAAGGCTAAGTATCTCTGTTGGGAAATTCTGCTGAAACCTGATGTAAATTCTTAACTATCTATTTAAAGTTTTTTTATGTGTTCATAGCTTCTTTAAGCACTTAATTATTGCATGCTTTTGGTCTGATCACCCATTAGTGTGTAAAGTTAGGATTTTTAGCATTGGAACATATATTAATCCTTAGAACTGGATAAAGCAGAACTAGATAACTGTAATGCTAGACATAGAGACAAGGTTTTAGTTTTTGATATGCTATGATTGTAATGATGTTCAGTTAGGCTAAGTTCGACGAGACATCCAAGAACGAGGTTTAATTAGAATTAGTCCATTCATGTGAGGAATCGATGTTTGGTATTTTAGTCCTCAACATAGAACACAAAAATAAAATTAAATAGAGAAAAATATTTTAATTACATCAAGCATTCAGTAGAAGGACCCAACGTTTTAATCATATGTTTTCTCTCCCGTTTTGATAAGCGTATTTGTAGTTATTTTAGATTTATAGCGTATACATCTTTGGTTTAATTATGCTTTCATGGCTTTATATCAATGTGACAATGTCTGCTTGCTGAATGAAACTTCACTGAATGAAACAAGTTCCCTGAGTTTGATACTCAGTTTCCTACCGTTTTATTATTACTTTAACGACTCGATACAGTTTCCAATAAAGTTCAGAGTTGTCCTAGAGTTTGAACAAAGTTTTTGGCACCGTTGCCGGGGAACTTCTTTCCATTTGGGAAGTCTAGTTCAGTTTGTAGGCATCGATTCTTTATTCTTTGATTATTTGTTTGTGTGAATATTTAGTTAGTTTATAATTTATTTTTCTCTTGGATTGGTTAACTGCTGCTCTTGCTAGTGCTTTGTATGCATGGAAAGTCCTCTGCAGGTGATTTGGTTCCATTAGACTTGGAAATTGAAGCAACTTGTAGATGGAACAACACAGGGCGAAGAAGAAA
Organism: Glycine max; assembly: GCF_000004515.6. Taxonomy (NCBI): domain Eukaryota; kingdom Viridiplantae; phylum Streptophyta; class Magnoliopsida; order Fabales; family Fabaceae; genus Glycine; species Glycine max. The sequence continues at coordinate 20,353,106 of NC_038248.2, read as the reverse complement.
ATTTCTACAGGACAGGACAGCATTACCAATTCTTGAAGAACCTCACTCTTCTGAGTCGTCTTCTAGTTTTCCAGAAACATGGGAATCTGAAATTGCAATGTTGAAGCCGACATAATGGTTGAAGAGCAACTGAGAAGAGTAACCCTTAAAAACGACTCAAGTTCTACTGTGCCACAATTTTTCAATAGCATAGCGCGGCCAGAGGTTCAAGTGCAAAATATTACCTATCCTCATTTACTAATCCAGCTGATACAGGGCAACCTATTCCATGGTTTTCCTAATGAAGACCCGTACGCACATCTATCCACTTACATTGAAATTTGTAATACAATCAGAATTGCTGGTGTGCCGAAAGATGCTGTTAGGTTGAGTCTGTTTTCATTCTCATTGTCGGGAGAGGCAAAAAGATGGCTTCATTCATTTAAAGGCAACAGTCTAAAGACTTGGGACGAAGTCGTTGAAAAATTCTTGAAGAAATATTTCCATGAGTCCAAGACTGCAGAAGGAAAGGCTGCCATTTACTCCTTCCACTAGTTTCCAGATGATTCCTTAAGAGAGGCCTTGGAAAAAGTAAGTTGCCAAACCAGTTTACTGTTAATCAACCTTCCTATTCCGTTGTTTTGCAGGTAGGAGGGTGCAGCAATTGTGGTAGAGCTCACGAGTCTGGCCGTTGCATTCCCATTGATGATTTTGCTCAAGAAGTGAACTACATGGGTGGGAGGGGCGAATCAGCCCAGGCAAGGTTATAATGCAGGCGGATATTCAGGTTTTCAGCATGGTTCAAACTTTAATCAGCAGCAAGGGCAATGGAGGTCCCATCCGGGCAATCAATTCAACAAGGAGCAGGGTGGACCATCTGATAGGCCTTAGCAACAGAGACCTAGCCTATATGAGAGAACCACAAAGCTGGAGGAGACCCTTGCTCAGTTTATGCAAGTTTCAATGTCCAACCACAAAAGCACGGAGTCTGCCATCAAAATCCTTGAAATCTAAGTGGGGCAACTGGCCAAACAGATTGCAGAAAAATCTTCTAGTACTTTTGGAGCGAACACTAAGCAGAATCCAAAAGAAGAGTGCAAGGTTGTGATGACCAGGGGTAGGATGACCACCATGATTGAGGATGAGGAGAAGATAGCTGAGGATAACAAGAACTAGTAGTTGTTGAAGAAAAGGAAGATGAGAAGGAAACAAAAGGCAATTAGTTGAGGGGGGACAAAATAAATGAGAATGAGAAAGAAAAAGAAGGAGAGGAGAAAAATAAGAATGAGAAGGAAGAAAAAGAAAAAGAAAGACAAAAAGAAAAAGAAAAAAATGAAAACATAAATAAGAAAAAGAGAGTAAGAAAGAGGAGAAGAGAAAAACTAAGAGTGAGTTGGCTCATGAGAAAAAGAAAAAGGAGGTCAGTACATCTACAAGGAAAGAGGTGTCATATCCTTTGGTACCCTCAAAGAAAGACAAGGAACGTCACCTAGCTCGCTTCCTTGATATCTTCAAGAAGTTGGAGATTACAATACCCTTTGGAGAGGCCCTTCTGCAGATGCCACTCTACTCAAAGTTCTTGAAAGATGTGTTAACCAAAAAGAGCAAGTACATACATAGTGACACCATTATTGTGGAGGGAAATTGTAGTGCAGTGATTCAATGGATCCTTCCACTTATATATACTTCTTATGTGTCTGTACACTAATTGTTTAATTAATATCCAAATTTCATTATGTATTTAGTGTAATAGACAAAAAGGAAGTACTGAGTGCGGCTATTATGTCATGCACTGGATGTCCACCATCATTGTAGGAAGTTTCAGGAATAACTGGGAAGCGATACATTTATTTGAAACAAATTTGATTTTTTTATAATTTGTATTACATTATTAACTTATTATCATTTATTTCATGATCCAGTATTTTAATGATCCTAGACCATTGGAGCCAGAGAGATTAAAGGCACTACGGATCCAGTGGGCACAATATTATCTCCGAGTTAGAGCTTAGAGCTAGGATTTAGATAGATTAAGTTTAGCTTAGTTTACTTTGGTTTAACATTTTTGTCATTTCCTATGTAATTTGATCATTGAATTCATTAGCAAGTAGTTGTTAATAATAAATCAATTATTCAATGTTTATTGTGATTAAAATTGCTTGAAAGCTGAATAAAATGTTTATTTGCTGTGAATTGGGTATGAAATTACATTTTACAGGTACAATTTTGGGTTTATTGTAAAAACAAAAAGTTTATATAAAAAAAACTTGAAAACAACATTGGTTATTAATAAAAACCGATGTTAATATAGTAAACAACATCGTTTATTTACAAAAACCGATGTCAACATGCACCTTAATATCCGTTTTTCAATAAATCGATGTTGGTTATTTCTAATAACATCGGTTATGTATACATAACCGATGTTAACATACAAACAATAACATCAGTTATTTATAAATAACAGATGTTATATATAATTAACTACAGAAAAATAAGTGTATAGATGATGGATGTTGACATCGGTTTTCTACAAAAATCGATGTTAATATACAACATTTACATCGGTTTTTCTAGAAAACCGATGTTAAGTAATATATTAACATCGATTTTTCTAGAAAACTGATGTTAACGATTATATTAACATTGGTTTTTCTAGAAAATCGATGTGAACGTTCATCATGCATACACTTATTTTGTTCTAGTTGTTTATTTATAACATCGGTTATTTGAAAAACCGATGTTAGCATTTTTATGTTAACATCGATTTTTCAAAACCGATGTTAACAATAATACATTCAACATCGGTACTTTCAACATCAGTTTTAAAACTGATGTAGAATGTCATAAATAATCGATGTTGAAAGTGTATTTTCTAATAGTGTCATGCTCTAATGGTACTATGTTTGTTGGTAAGGCTCTCATGGATTTGGGAGCTAGCATTAACTTGATGCCACTCTCCATGAATAGGAGGTTATGAGAGTTTGAAATTATGCCAACCAAGATGACACTTCAATTAGCAAATTGATGTGATCCTGACTAGGAGCGAATCGCTTGATACAGGCTACGGAGATTTGGATGACGCCACTTCTAGTGAAGGAAGATAAGTCAGGATAGATGCCACAAGGATTACCTTGATAAGTCTGAGATTGGTTCAACAAGGAACCTAGAGAGAAACTCTCACCAAATTTTATGAAAATGCTAAAAGTTCTTTTATTGAAAATGAAAACCAATACATATAGTGTATCTGAACAAAAAGATAAAAATAGACATGGGCCTTCTAAACAGTTTGGGCCAAAACTACAACTAAAAAAATTATAAATAAATAAAAAAAAAGAACATGTTTGATATGGGCCTTCAAATTAGTCTGGGCCTTCAGCAACAATTAATATGCTTAGTAGTGCCTTTGCTTTTGGGCCTTCATCCTTCTCCACTTGGATCTTTCGTCCTTCTCCACTTGGGCCTTCGTCGTTCTCCACTTGGACCTTCATCCTTCTCCACTTGGGGCTTCGTCCTTTTCCACTTCGGTCTTCGTCCTTCTCCATTTGGGCTTTTGTCCTTCTCCACTTGCGCCTTGCTAAGTATGCATGCTACATTTGTTGGAGGCTATCCACTGACTGTTTGGTCCTACTCCTGGTCATAGGTCCCTGTATTTGGACAGTTTTAGGATTCTCATCATTCCCTCCTTCTTGGAAAACATTTGCCTACAAATGTCCAGGATCATCACTGGGTTCAAGTACCACTTCCTTCCTTTTCTTGTTGGCTTGCTTGGCATAGCTTTAATTCTTCTTTGGAATTTTAACCTTCACTTGATCATACAATCTTTTCACATACTCAACTTTGGTCTGTGCATCCTTATGCTGAGTCTCTTGGGGGGCCTGTTACGCAATGAAGCTTCTGGAAGGAGATCAAATTGATGTTCTATGCTTCTTGAAGGTGGCAGTCCATGAGGAATCTCCTTGGGAAAGACATCTTTAAATTCCTGCAATAAGGGTTGAACACTAGGAGAAACATAAATAGTTAACTGATTAGAATTATCACTCTCTCTCTTGTGTATCACTCCATCTCTCAAGTGTATCACTCTTCCTTTTTCTATTCCTCTGTGGTGCCTCACTATTGTCTTTCTCTTGTTCTCTCTTTTCTCTCCTTCTGATTTGGTCATCACACACTTCTCTAAGGGATATAGGTTTAAGAATAATTTTCTGGTCATGGTGTTGGAAAGAAATCTTGTTGGTGAAGCCATCATGCACTGCTTTGGTTTCCTCTTCAATGTTGGCCCTCACTAGTGCCATCTCCATCTCCTCGTATTACTCCTCAACAATCAAACTTCCCTGGGATAACCTCTGGAGTTTCTGTCTCATGGTTCTATTGTAGCTAGTTGGAACATACCTCTTTCGCATAACCCTTCTCATCTCAGTCCATGTATCTATCTCCCGCCATTCTTCTCTCTTTTATTTTTCTTCCACCAAACAAGGGCATAGTCTGAGAATGTAGCTGCTGCTAACTTCAGGATAATCATTGTAGGAGAATGCATGCTGAATCTTCATCTCCCAGTCAAGGTAGGCATCTGGGTCACTCCTGCCTTTAAAAGGGAGAACATTGAGTTTTACTCCCTCAATTTTGTCCTGCCTTTCTATTTGGTTCGGTCCATTATTGAACCTTTTGTTCCTACCATAAGGTCTCCCAGCATTTGGGTTCATTTGGTGCTCTAGTCCTTCTATTTGTCTGTAGAGCTCTTCATTGTTACGGTTCAAAAATTGTTGCATTTGTGTAGTCATCGTGTCCAATAATAAGCGCCGAGATCCATCCAATTGATGATAATCACCATCACCAGCTCCTGGCCTCCTGCCATAATAAAGAGAAAAAAATCTTCTGTAGTAATTAAAAAAGAGTTTTAGGACCTCACCACACTCTGCTCACATGTTTCTCTCTTTGATGGTAGTTCACTCGTGTTTGAGGCTCTCAATATAGGCTTTTGTATGATGTTTTCACTCTTGCCTTTTACCACTCATTCCCTCTTAAGTTCCTGGATGAATCAAGTTAGACACAAAAGGTATATAACAGGAAAGACTATTTAATTATCACAGACTATGTAGTAGATTTGATTTGGATAACAAATTAGATTTGATTTTGGTTAACAGATTAGACTTAATTTGAATAACAAATTAAACTTGATTTGGATAGCAGATTGGATTTGATTTGGATAACAGATTAGACTTCATTTGGATAGTAGATTGGATTTGATTTGGATAACAGATTATACTTGATTTGGATAGCAGATTGGATTTGATTTGGATAACATATTAGATTTGATTTAGATAGCAAATTTGATTTGATTTGATTTAGATAACAGATCTGATTTGATTTGATTTGGATAACATATCATATTTAGATAACAAATAGAATAAACAAGGAAGATAACAAATAAGATAAGAGATAAGATAACAAATAGAATAAAAAAGATTTGAATAATAGACTTGCAAAAAAAAAGCCTCTAACTGCCTCAATTTCATGTTCAAAGATCAAAACCCACTTTCTTTCTTTCTTTTTCTTTCTTCTTTTCTTCTCTTTTTTTTCAAAATTTTTGCAACTTTTTTTTTAACTTGAAACAGAGTTCAAACCGATTTTTTTTTACACAAAGTCTGAAAGAAACAAGAAACAAGAACAAGAACAAAAACGTGACAAGAACAAGAACGAAACAAAGACACAAATAAGAATGCAACAAGACGCAAACAAGAAAACAAATAATAGAACAAGGACAAAACACGAACCTGGACAAATTACAAAGAAAAAAAAAGAATTGGATAGGACAGAACCTATATCAAGAGCCGAAGCTCTAATACCAGATGATGTGATCCTGACTAGGAGCGGATCGCTTGATACAGGCTACGGAGATTTGGATGACGCCACTTCCAATGAAAGAAGATAAGTCAGGGTAGATGCCACAAGGATTACCTTGATAAGTCTGAGATTGGTTCAACAAGGAACCCAGAGAGAAACTCTCACCAAATTTTATGAAAATGCCAAAAGTTCTTTTTATTGAAAACAAAAACCAATACATATAGAGTATCTAAACAAAAAGATAAAAATAGACATGGGCCTTCTAAACACTTTGAGCCAAAACTACAACTACAAAAATTATAAATAAATAAAAAAAGAACATGTTTGATATGGGCCTTCAAATTAGTCTGGGCCTTCAGCAACAATTAATATGCTTAGTAGTGCCTTTGCTTTTGGGCCTTCATCCTTCTCCACTTGGATCTTTCGTCCTTCTCCACTTGGGCCTTTGTCCTTATCCACTTGCACCTTCATCCTTCTCCACTTGGGGCTTCGTCCTTTTCCACTTCGGTCTTCGTCCTTCTCCACTTGGGCCTTGCTAAGTATGCCTGTTACCATTTGTTGGAGGGTATCCATTGACTGTTTGGTCCTACTCCTGGTCATAGGTCCCTGTATTTGGACAGTTTTAGGATTCTCATCACAAATCATTTTATTACCAGACCCTATGGCATTATTGAAGATGTTTTGGTTAGAGTGAAGAATTTCACTTTCCCAGCTGACTTTGTAGTGATGGACATCGAAGAGGACACTAAGATCCCCTTGATCTTGGGTCGTCCCTTCATGTTGACCACTAGCTGTGTAGTGGACATGGGGAAGAAAAAGCTTTAGATGGGAATTGCTGATTAGAAGATCAGCTTTGATTTATTTGATGAAGAAAAGCATTTGCTCAACCGGAATGTCTATTTAGAGGTAAAGGAAGGAGGAAAGGAAATGGTTCTGAAGGTGGGAACCAAATTTGACCCAGACCCATAAAGTAAGATGCATCAAGCTAATGACGTTAAATGAGTGCTTACTGGGAGGCAACCCAATCCTTTTTGATTTTATGTTCACTGCATTTAGTTAGGAACACTTGTTTGTGATTGTTTGAATGATTAATCAACATTTTTTGAATTGTTACATGGGTTTGAGTAAGCTTCTCCGGAAGTTGTGGATGGAAACACTTAGGAAAAATTTTCAGTCATCCACTCGCTCAGTGCACCTTTTGCGCTAAGCGAATGATCCTTTATGCACTGAGCGAGCCATTACTTGCGCTAAGCGCATCAACCCCTGTTCATTGGATGAAGGGGTCTCGCTGAGCGAGCCTTATGTGCTAAGCCCAAAAACTTCTCTAGAATCTCATCTTTTGGAATTGGGCTAAGCAAGTCATCTCACTAAGCGCATAGCTGCATCTTGCTAAGCGCCACTGTGCGCTAAGCATAATTTCCTCTCTGTTGGACCATTAATGTGAATTGGGCCCAACGGGTCAGCCCGCTAAACCCAAATCCTTCTTGGGTTTGGAATTGCGCTAAGCGAGAGCCTCTCACTAAGCGGGCCCTACTACTACATCAGGAAGCATTTTATTCGCTAAGCTGGCCCATGGCCCGCTAAGTGAGAGTTGCACACCAATCAAAGCTGCAGAACTCGCTAAGCGCAACCTTTCGTGCTAAGCCCAATTTCTTCTTTGGAATGTCATATTTTCGAATTGGGCTGAGCGAGTCTGCCTGCTAAGCGCGTAAGTTTGAATTTTGAAAACTCAAAATTCATTGAGTGCTCGCTTAGCGAGTGACCCATGCTAAGCCAAGTAGTCAAAACTACCAAAAATAAGGCTTAACTGCCTTAGGCAGTTTTCTCTTGTGCAATTACATACACATTTCCCACTCACTCTTACACTCATCTGCATTGTGCTTCCATTGTGCTCTCTGCCTCTTGTGCTTTCCTTTTGCTTCTTTTTCTCTGCACCCCAAGTAAGTGTTATTAACTTTTCATTTTAATTTTGTTTATTAGGAACCTTAGGGTAGATGCCTTATTGTAGCTTCTTAAAAGTTTTGATTTTGTGCTTTGTAATGTTGTTGTTAGATTAGTTGTTAGTAAGCATGCTGTTAGGGGTTTATTTTCACACACAATGTACATGCTTTTGTGCTGTTTTGATTAGGTTTTGAGGCCTAATAGAGGCCTATGGTAGGGGGCTAAAAAGCCCCAAGTTTTCTGGAAATTTCGATGTGCTCGCTAAGCGTGCCTGTGCACTAAGCGAGTTCATCAATTTCTGTTGATTTTCTGGGTTTTTGGATGAACTCGCTTAGCTGGCCCTGTCCCGCTAAGCATGTTCATCATTTTTGTACATATGTTTGAATGCTCGTATGAACTCGCTAAGCCACTGTACTTGGGCTTAGCGAGTATTTAAATTTCCAGTTTTTATTTTCAGTTTGTATGAACTCGCTTAGTCGACATGCTGCACTTAACAAGTTAGTTTGCTTAGGTCAGACTCTTAGAGTCTTTTTATCTTCTTTTGGTGGCTAAGCGAGCCATCTCGCTAAGCCACTCAGCTCTTGTAGGATGAATAAGCCTGGGCTAAGCGAGTCAGTCTCGCTGAGCCCAAGGCAATAGTGTTTTTCTGTGATTTTGTTCATGTGCTAAGCGAATTAGCTCGCTAAGCGCAATTTCTTCTCTATTTTGTTTTATTTTGGAATTGGGCTTAGCGAACCTACTCGCTAAGCCAATTAAGTTCCAGTAATGTATTTGGGCTAAGCGTCTGCTGGCACTAAGCTTGTTTTATGTGTCGTGCTAAGCGGGCCTGTCTCGCTAAGCGCAATTAACTCTTTGTTGGAGAATAAGGCTTAGTGAGTAATGCTCGCTTAGCTACTGTGCAGTGTTTAGCTAAGCGAGGGTGTCTTGCTTAGCCTGAGTCTTTGTTTTATGCTGATGCACTAAGCGCGCCCCTGCACGCTGAGCGTAAGTGTTATTTTTCATAAGGCATGCTAAGCGAGCAAGTCTCACTAAGCGCCCAGTCTATTTTTCAGTTTTAATTTTCTACTTTCAGTTGAAATAAAAACCTGTCTAACTTGATTCTTATGACCATTTTTGATGCAGATGGCCTCCAGAAAGAGGAAAGCTATAGCATCCCGGACCCAGGAGCCCTATGATACCACCAGATTCACTTTTGAGGGGGCATGGGAACGTTATTCACAGAACATTCACTCCCGAAGCATTCTTTGGGAGAGGAATGTTAATCTTTTCATCATAGAATACGATGAATTCCGTTGGGAGCTGATCAGGCGGAACTAGCACAAGGCCTTGACCCAATTCATGGACAGGCACATTGATGTGGCCCTGGTCAAGGAGTTTTACTTGAACCTGTATGATCTAGAAGACAAATCACCAAAATAGGTTTGAGTTAGAGGGAGGCTGATTAAGTTGGATGCGACATCACTGAATGCCTTTCTGGAGATGCCACCAATCATTCGGCCAGGGGAGCAGTACCCCTCATATGCCCTTTTCTACAGGGCGCGCACGGATCCTCATGAGCTTGCTTCCAAGCTCTGTATTCCAAGGCGTGAATTTGTTTTAAATGCTGAAGGAGCACCCTGGAAGCTCTTGAGGAAGGATCTAATGACACTGGCCCAGACTTGGAGTGTGTTATCATACTCCAACCTCGCCCCCACTTCTCATACGTCCAATTTGGCATACTGTTAGTCGTCATATACGACTAACTTTTGTATAGAAAAGTTTTTCAAAATGCATATAATTTCCCCAATTTATGGTTCTTTTGTAGGATTGTAAATATTTTCTTTTTTAGTTTTATCTTTGCACAGTAGAGGCTCTCCGCATGGAATTAATGTAAATTTCACTTCACTTTCAGGGAAAAAAGAGAAAAATTGGAAGGTGTAGCAGCTGGAGTCTCACTAAGCCTGGCCAATGTGCTTAGCAAGTATCATCCACTAAGCGAGACATCGGCTCGCTTAGCGAGTAAGAGTAATCTTGAAGGGAATCTGCCATGCAAGCACGAGCCCAGCGCGTCACCAGCTCGCCCAGTGAGTCATTTGTCTCTTCTGGCGCTTAGCACGCCTGGCTCGCTCAGCCAAAGATCACTTACTCACGCTAAGCGCGAAAATGGTGCTAAGTGCGCCTTCGAGGATAGAATGCCCTTTTTAAAGCCTGAAGTGAAAGAAAAGATAGGGCTTGGCGAATAGAGTGTGAAGAATAGAGAATAGAAGCACAAACCAGAGCAAGGAAGTAAAAACCTTAGATTTTAGGAGGATCTTAGGTTTAGGAGTGATTTCTAGGTTTCTAGAGGTGGAGGATACATCCCCACCACTGTGTAATCTGTTATTTTCTCTGAAAACCCACTTCTTGCTTGTTAAAGGTGTTGCCTTGTGATGGAAAGCTAAACCCCTTTGTTGGGGAATTCTACTGAGAACTTGATGTAAATTCTTATCCTATTTATTTGAAGTTGTTTTTATGTGTTCAATGTTTCTATCTATGCTTAATCTATGCATGCTTGTGGCTTGATCACCCATTTGTATGTAAAGTTAGGAGCTTTAGCATTGGAAAATATACTGCATCCTTAGAACTGGATAGAATGGGCTAGGTTATCGTATGTCTAGACACGGAGTGCGGTGATTTAGTTTTATTATTTTGTGACCTTAATGTTGTTCAGTTAAAGTAAGTTCGACAAGACATCTGAGAATGAAGTTTAATTAGAATTAGCCCATTCATGTGAGACATCGATGTTTGGGAATGTTGTCCTCAGTATAGAACACATGAACATCTTTGAATAGAGAAAAACCTTTAATTGCATCAAGTAACTCAGTAGGAGGACCCAACGCTTTTAATTAATTGTTTTAACACCCACTTGCTCATATTTTTTGTAATCAATAATTAGAATAGCAAACACCATAGCTTTATTCATGTTCTTTGTCTTTTTATACAAAAGCCTGTTTATTGAATGATGCTTCACTAAATGAAACAAGTTCCCTGAGTTTGATACTCAGTTTCTTGCCATTTTATTATTATTTGCACGACTCGGTACACTTGCTGATAAGATTTTGCGTCCATAATAGCAAGTAGTACAGGGGCGGAACATATACATAAAGAAGAACAACTGGAACCTGGACGATCCCACGATTGTATTTCCAGGGACCCGCAAGGCACGAGCTCAAGGATCTGAGGGTCCATCTTCCTTTGCTACCCCTGCTCCTGCTTCCTCTGCACCTGCTCCTCCTCCAGCTCCAGCTCCTTCTACTTCAGCATCACCAGTTCCATCAGTTCTAGCACCAGCTCCCTTTGCGTCATCATCATCATTACAGTGCCGATGCTCCGAGGTCACAGTGCCGATGTTGCAGAGCATCCACCGTGGCTTATGCCTGGTGATGCAGAGTATGCACGACTCAACTCAGCATCGACCTATTATCAGTATGGAGGAGTTCCCTTCTCAGGTGGCCTGGCCAGGAGTCTAGCCTTCTCCTTTAGAGGTAGGTGAGGCTTCCGTAGCCCAGGAGCCTCAATTATAGCCGGAGGTACCTCATGAGGCCACTCCAGAAGCTACTCCATAGACCTCACCAATCACTTCACCAGTTTTGGAAGTCTCTGGGGAGGAGGATGGCATTGCTAATGTGGATTATGCAGCTGATATGATCGCAGCGTAGAGCACGTGGGATTCTTGGCCTGTTACAAATCTAGAGACACCCCAGGATGCTCCCTCTTCACCTCATGGCGAGCCTGCACCAACCCAGGATAAACAGACACCAGCTCAGGAGAAGTCATGACATGATTTTCATTTATTTTTCCTGCGTTAGATACATTTTATATTTAGCTTATGTTTTTAGTTTCACTTTTATGTTCATATTATTCAATTAGTAAAATTTCAAAGCTTGTTGAACAATTTGCATTTCGATTATTATTGTAGTGGTTTGGTTTGATTTGAAAATCTTGTGTTTGTTGAATGAAATTGGATTAATCAATGGCATGAATTGAGTGAATTGTAATGCATAGATCATATGCTTTAAGTGAGTATTCAATAATTAGAAGAGAAAGAACATGGATTAGGTACATGGTTGACTGAGATAGCTACTTAGCCAAAAAGCTTTCCTTGTGCATGAATGAATTATCCCTTGCACCCATGTTGAGCTGAAAATTTGATTGATTGACTTGAACCCTGAGCTTGTAAAATGCAATCTCCATCTACCTTAGGTTGTAGGAGAGCATCATAGTTCAAGGCAAATTTGTCCCAAATTTGGAGGAGTTTATTGGGTGAAAGCAATTGTGGTAAGATGACAACACACACAGTAAAATCAATAAGCAGCAAGTAAAAGCTGCTAAAATAAAAAAAAATCAAAAATAAAAGCTAAGTGTGTGCTGTTGTCAAAGCTAAGTGAAGTTAATTGTTGAAAGGCAAGTAATAGAAGATGGAATAAAGAAAAAAAGGGTTGATCTAAGGATGAAAGCTTTCCTAGAACTTAAGATTTTTGCATCCTAGAAAAACCATATTTTGTTTGCAGCCCAGCCACATTACAAGCTGAGAAAAGTCCTTCGGATTCAATTTGTGTGTTTGTGACTGTATGGCATGAGATGAATTGCAAAGAATGAGACTTGTGTTGATTGTTGATTGAGAAATAGCCTTAAACACTTGTGACTGAGAGAAACAATGATCATGAGGCATTGGCTTGTTTAACCTTCCTTGATATCTGTCTTACTTGCTAGCTTATTTCACTTGTGTACCTAATTATTATGATCATATCTTTGAAAAACTGCATATCTTGTGAAAAGTTGTTGGTTGAAGCATTGTATGCCACTTGTGTCATGTTATTGAATGCCTGGAAACAAATACTCTTTTGAATAACCACTGTGATTTTGTCACTTGAGGATAAGTGAACTGTTCTTTCTTTCCTTGAGGACAAGCAAAACTGTAAATTTGAGGGAGTTTGTTAGTCGTCATATATGACTAACTTTTGTATAGAAAATTTTTATAAAACATTTATCTTTTCCCCAATTTATGGTTCTTTTTTATAGGTTTGTACATATTTTTAGGTTTAGTTTAATTTTGTTCATTAGAAATGCCCAATAGTATGAATTTAATGTGTTTCAACTTCAGTTTCAAGTAAAAAGGATGAAATTTGTGAAGGCTTGCAGCTGGTGTCTCACTAAGCAAGGCCTGTGCGCTTAGCGAGAATCATGCACTAAGCGAGGCACTCAGCCTGCTTAGCGAGTTAGGAGAATTTGGAGGAGAATCTGAGAAGCATCTGCGCGCTTAGCGCATCATCAGCTTACTCAGCAAGGCATTTGTCTCTTCCCCCGCTAAGTGCGCCTAGCTCGTTCAACGAATATTCACTAACTCGCACTATGCACGAAATTGGCGCTAAGCGAGCCTTCGAGGACAAAAAGCCCTTTTTAAGGCTGAAGTTGGGAAAATCAGCGGGTCGGCTAATTCAAAGCATAGAGAGTAGAACAGAGGCGAAAAACAAAGCAAGGAAGCCAAAAACCTCAGCTTTCAAGAGGATCTTAGGTTTAGGAGTAAATTCTAGGTTCTTAGAGGTGGAGGAGACATCCCTACCACTGTGTAATTTGTTATTTTCTTCTTAAACCCTCATCTTGTAGCTGAAAGGTGCTGCCTTGCAATGGAAGGCTTGCTTTTGGTCTGATCACCCATTGGTGTGTAAAGTTAGGATTTTTAGCATTAGAAAATGTATTAATCCTTAGAACTGGATAGAGCAGGACTAGATAACTTCATTGCTAGACATAGAGTGCAGGGTTTTGGTTTTTGATATGTTGTGATTGCAATGTTGTTCGGTTAGGCTAAGTTCAATGAGACATCAGAGAAGGAGGTTTAATTAGAATTAGTCCGTTCATGCGAGGAATCGGTGTTTGGTATTTTAGTCCTTAGCATAGAACACAAAAATAACATTAAATAGAAAAAATATTTTAATTACATCAAGCGTTCAGTAGAAGGACCCGCCGTTTTAATCATCTATTTTCTCTCCCGTTTTGATAAGCGTATTAGTAGTTATTTTGGATTTACAACATATACATCTTTGGTTTAATATTGTTTACATGACTTTATATCAATGTCTGCTTGCTGAATGAAACTTCACTAAATGAAACAAGTTCCTTGAGTTTGATACTCGGTTTCTTACCATTTTATTATTACTTTAACGACTCAGTACACTTTCCGATAAAGTTCGAAGCTGTCCTAGAGTTCGAACAGAGTACTAACTATAAATTAATTTCTTTGTCCAAAGACTAAGAATTAATGTTGTGCTGGGTATCTTGTGATGGGTCTGTTATGCAAAATATTTGCAAGTTATGAGTTCTTTTATGAATATTTGAGTGTTCCTATTGCAAACAATTTTGGGTGATACAAAACTTAAAATTAAATGAGAATTTTGTCTCTTTATAACATAAGCGCTTAAGTCATATCTCTTAATAGAGAATTTGGATGTTTGTGTTATAGAAAATTCTAGATCATTTATATTGGTTGGACCTTATAGTCTACATTAAGTATATAAAGAGAAAATAAACAAACAAAATGGAATTCAAGTGTTGAAAAACTAAGGATGTCTTAGAACTATTACATACATATATTAGTATTCTATTCCTTATGGACTCATGGAATGAGCAAATGTGTTTTATTATTTTCATAGATGATTTCTCTTTATTTAAATTATGAGAAGCTTTGGCCTCTAGACATTTAGTCTTTCAAAGTTGAAGTTGAACTTCAACTAAGAAAAAAAAATAAAGGTTGTCAAAACTGACCGTGGGGATTACTATGGTAGATATGATATAAGGTGTAACGTTTGGAGTGTCCCACGTGTTTTCTTTAATAATTGTAAAATTGTTCTACAACACATATTTTTAGGAAAACCTTCCATGAACAAAGTTGTAAAATGATGAAACTAGACTTATACAGATATGGTAAGAAGTGTGATTATTCTCTACCAAAGTCATTTTGGGGAAAGACATTAAAGAATGAAATTTATATCTTTTTAGGGTACCAATTAAAGTAGTCACTAATAACCCCTATAGGTGTGAGCCAGGAAAATTCTAACATTAGGTATATGCACATTTGGGGATGTCCAGCCGAAGCAATATCTTATAGGCTACATGAAGGTAATTTTGACTTAAAGATATTAGTTACAATTCTTTTTTGTTACATTTAAAACTCGGGCATGTATAAATTTTACAATCCCACTTTAAGATCATGTTTGAGATAGGAATGCAAGACTCCTTGAGAAAATTGAGTTTGAAGAAGGAAACATAAGGAATATTGTCTTCAAAGAATAACATGTTATTGGCAATAGATAAGTCTTTGTACTTACCATTTTTCAAGAAACAAATATGGTAATTAAATAATGATGTTACTCCTAACATTATTAAAAGACAAGATAGCACTAAGATTTCCTATCAGGCACCACCTAAAGTTCAAACTCAATAGCCTCAAGAAATGTCATTAAGAAGATCCTTTAGAGAAAGAAAAAAAAAATAAAATTTGAATGATTAGGTTATATTTCTTTAAGAACATGAATATGACATTAGGTTGACTGAAAAGGTCTAATTGACTTTAGTCAAGTCATGCAAGTGGATTGATGCCATAAATGATGTAATAAAACTGATGGTTGAACATGTCATTTGCGATATCGTCAAATTTCTTGAAAGTGTGAAACCCATAAGTCACAAATAAATATCTATAGTCGAAAGAGATTCAATGGGTAATATCGAGATATATAAAGTTTATCTTATCGCCAAAAGTTTTACAAGAAGGAAGACATTGATCACAAAGAGACTTTCTCTCTGATTTCTTAGAAAGATTCTCTTTGGACTATAATGACACTATAAATCATTTCGATGGTTGTTTTGCATAGATGGATGTAAAGCTTGCGTTTCTAAATGGAAACATTGATACAATAATCTATACGGTGCAACCAGAAAACCTTGTTTAAGATGATCCAAAGTCTATGGTATGCAAACTAAAGAAATCCATTTATGCTTTTAATCAAGTTTCTCATCTATGGTATTACAAAATTCATCAAGATTATCTTTTATAGTGTTGGGGTAAATTCGGTTGATGATTACGAGTGCTAAAAGCATAGTCGGAGTATCAAAGGAAAGAAAGCACACCCACAAAGCTAAAGAAAAGGAAAAACAGATTTGTAAGCCAAAGACATAAAAAAAATCCTGTGGAAAAAGAAATAGTCACATACTAGGGACATGAATGTTGGAATTTTCTATTCCAATAATTAATGTGGGCTAATATTATAAGACAATTATATTAGTTATTTATCATTAGTGTGTTTTATTTTATGTGATCAAATTAAGTGAGCCCGTTAGACAACTAAATCAGATGATATAGACTAAAATGAGCATATGTCAGTGTTAGCCCATTAGGGGTTGATGGGAACCCTATTAAGTTAATACACTATAAGAAGGCTATGATTCCCAATATATCGAGCTGTCACACATAGTTTTTGGATCGAGTGGCCTCAGAATAATTAAGAATGAGGGGTTGAATTAATTATTCCTAAACCTTTACTAATTAAAAAATTACTCTTCTAAGGCTTTTACTAAATTGTTAAGAGAATGAGGAGTAGAAGAGAAACTTAACAGAAAGTAAAAGCGGAAATTAAATTCACAGCGGAAAGTAAAAGAGTAGGGAAGAAGAAAACAAACACACAAGAGTTTTTATACTGGTTCGGAAAAAACCCGTGCTTACATCCAGTCCCCAAGCGACCTGCGGTCCTTGAGATTTCTTTCAACCTTGTGCAAATCCTTTTACAAGCAAAGATCCACAAGGGATGTACCCTCCTTTGTTCTCTTTGAACAACCTAGTGGATGTACCCGCCACTAGAACTGATCCACAAGAGATGTACCCTCTCTTGTTCTTAATCACAACAATCCAAGTAGATGTACCCTCTACTTGTACCACAAAGGATGTACCCTCCAATGTGTTAAGACAAAGTTCTCAAGCGGTTAGTCCTTTGAAACTTTGTGAAGGGGGAAACAAAAGAATTCCCAGGCGGTTAGTCCTTTGAAATCTTTTGTTTATGGGAAAGGGAAGAATCAAAAGAATTTTCAGACTGTGTCGTTTTAAATTCTTTGACAAGGGAGAAGGGAGATACAAAAGAATTCAGGCGGTTAGTCCTTTGTTCTTTTGGAAAAGGGAGAAGAGAGACACAAAAAGAATTCAGGCAGTTAGTCCTTGGCGAATTCTTTTTGGCAAAGGGAGAAGGGAATGAAAAGATGAATAGCACAAGTTTTCAAGGTTTGGAAAAACCAGAAAACTTTGAAAAGCTTTTGGCAAAAGGAAGAAGAAGAAGTTCAAAGAGATTCAAGGCTTGTAAAGGATTGTATGAAATAATTGTAAAAGTATTGAATGAATAATTGAAAATGCAAACCAAAGCCTTGCTTTTATAGACTCTTCATGTCTGGTCAAGAAGACCATTTAGAAGAGTTATAACTTTTAGAAAAACTTAAAACCAATTTGAAAAAGTCAAAAACCTTTTGAAGAGTTACATCTTTTGATTTATTCAGAAACAATCACTGGTAATCGATTACCAAATCAGTATAATCGATTACACAAGGCTTTTAAGTGAAAGGATGTGACTCTTCACATTTGAATTTAAATTTCAACGTTCAAAGGCACTAGTAATCAATTACCAAAACATTGTAATCGATTACAACTTTTTGAAAATAATTGGAATGTTGTAAATTCAATTTGAAAAACTTTTTCAAAACAATTTTTCTAGTGGTAATCGATTACAGCAATCTGGTAATCGATTACCAGAGAGTAAAAACTCTTTGGTAAACATGTTTTGTGAAAAATCCATGTGCTACTCAATTTTTGAAAAATCCTTTTCATACTTATCTTGATTAAGTCTTCTCTTGATTCTTGAATCTTGATCTTGATTCTTGAATTCATCCTTCTTCTTGAATCTTGAAATGTTCTTCAACTTTTCCTCTTGAGTCTTGATCTTGAATTGTTCTTGATTCCTTCTTGAACATCTTGAACTCATCCTTGTTCTTGATTCCTTCTTGAACATCTTGAACTCATCCTTGGATTGACCTTTGAGCTTTTTTTCATCACCTTTGTCATCATCTTTTGTTGCCATCATTGTTATCATCAAAACACCTTTGAATCACCTTTGATTCACCATGCCCATGAAGCTTTGCTTCTACAATATCCCCCTTTTTGATGATGACAACTTCTGAAATCAAGGAACACACACACACTTTTTCCTAGTCGATCACCCACATAATTTCTCCCCTTTGTTTTTGAATTTGTGCATATCTTAAAATTAAATTGATTACCCATGTGAGTTCTTGATTTAATCTCATTTCTCTCCCTCTTTGGCATCAACAAAAAGCCAAAGTGCATAACAAATTTGAAATAGTCAAATATAACCAAACATCCATACAACATTCATTGAGAAACTAACAACCAAACCATGAAGCAAGAAGCAAGAACCATGAAAACCATGAAGCAACAATCATAAATAGATTAACTATAAAACCCATATAGTCAAATAACATACTTAATATTTGTTCAAACATACCATGCAAATAAAGAAATAGTAAATTGTTCAAATACCATATACCATGCAAATAAAGGAAATACTGATTTGTTTAAATGTCATAATAATATAGCCAAATACACGAGAATAGAAAACAATCAAACAAGATATCATAACCATTCATCACACTACAAATATAATACTTCATAGAATGTCATATAATCCAGAAAGTCATTCATAATAACCAAATAAAAATACATACCTCTAGTCATATATCATTAAAGTAATTAAGTTTAAAACACATAATCATAAATAACCAAGAGCACGTCAATATAATCATCATATTCAGTCATACTAAGCAAGTATTAAAAGAAATACTAAGTATTCAAATGTCATAAAAACATAATCATAAAAAGAAGTAAAGATAAAAATTAAACATGAAGAGTAGAACCAAGAGTTTCATCATTCTTGTGCCATTTAAGATCTTATTCACTCAACTTTATTGCTTTTCTTTTTCTTTTTTCGATTTTTTATTTTTTTGAACTCTTTAGCCTTTGAGAAACAACATTTCATTCAGCATGTCCAACATTTAACCAATATACAATGTACATCAAGTATGGCCCAAAATACATCATGAAGCATAGCCAACAAAACAAGTTGTCCAATGAAACAAAAACCCCCCACACTTATTCCCAAAACAATTCCAAAGCTCCAAAATTCCTTAAGGATATGGTAATATCATGGTTTTTCACTTAAGGCTTGTAGTGAGCTTCAAAACAAGGAAAGGGAAACAAGGCTCAAAAGGGCTATCAAAGGAATTAATTCAAGGTAAGTCCATTTGGCTAGAAGCTTATAAGAACAAAATTGCCTTAATCATTTCCAAATATGCATGTGAATTAGGACGCATCAACAAGAATCAAGCCAAGGCTATTGTGCAAGCAATCAATGGGGCAAAACATACCAAATGATTATAATGATGGATGGCTCAAATTCTCACAAAGGTAAAATCATCACTTTCAAATTGAGCTTTCAAAACTATCATGACATGTAGAGAAGAATCAAGGATTTCAAGTCACAAAATGTCAAGAACTTTTATTTTCAAAACAATTACCCATTTTTTTTAACATATCCTATAATTCAAAGAAAAACATGCAAAGTCGTACGTGCACACGAAATTGACCCAAAATATTAAACTGAAAATCCGACGAAACTAACAACATTAACAAATTAACACAACTAACAAATTAACAAAACCAACAAAACTAGCAAAACCAAAGAACACTCCCCCCCATACTTAAACAACACATTGTCCTCAATGTAGCACAATTAAAAGATTAAAAACAATTAAATCATCAAAGAGAATCGGACAAGTGTAATAAAAGCAAAGAAGGAGATAGGAAAAGAAAAACTCCCTAAGTCATGGTGGAGGAAGAGTAGGGTGGAGTAAGGAAGTCTCTTCCACCACTACATCCACTAAAGAAGGGTTCGTGAGGAATGGCTTAAGTCGATGTCCGTTGACCTTGAAGCTCTTGTTTGTGGAGTCGCTTTTGATCTCAACTGTACCATAAGGAAAAACATTAGTAACAACAAAAGGACCAATCCACTTAGACCTCAACTTACCACTCATGAGTCCAAGCCTAGAATTATACAATAACACCTTTTGCCCAACCACAAAGTCTTTTTTAACTATCATGCTATCATGGAACTTCTTGGTCTTTTCTTTGTAGAACTTGGCATTCTCGTAGGCGTCTAGGCGGATTTCATCTAACTCACTCAGTTGCAACTTCCTTTCCTCGCCAGCTTGATCCATAGAGAAGTTGCAAGTCTTCACTGCCCAGTATGCTTTGTGCTTAATTTCCACTGGAAGATGACATGCCTTTCCAAAGACAACCCGATAAGGAGACATTCCTATGGGTGCTTTGTAGGCAGTCCGATGTGCCCAGAGAGCATCATCAAGCCTGGTACTCCAATCTTTCCTGCTTGGCTGCACAATCTTCTCTAGAATTCTCTTGATTTCCCTGTTAGAAATTTCTGCCTGTCCATTAGTCTGGGGGTGGTATGGTGTGGATACCCTGTGTACCACCCCGTACTTTTTAAGCAGGTCATGTATTGTCCTGTTGCAAAAATGGGTTCCTTGATCACTAACAATTGCTTTAGGTACTCCAAACCTGCAAAACAGATTAGACCTGACAAAGTCTGCGACAACTTTAGCATCATTAGTTCTAGTGGGCTTAGCTTCCACCCATTTTGAAACATAGTCAACTGCAAGGAGAATGTAAACATAACCAAAAGAGACAGGAAAAGGACCCATCAAATCTATACCCCAGACATCAAACACCTCACAGAATAGCATAGGTTGCTGAGGCATTTGTTGTCGCCATGTAAGTGTATTTCCTGCTCTCTGACACTGCTCACAAGTGCTGCAGATCTTCCACGCATCTTTAAAGATGGTGGGCCAATAAAAACCACAATCAAGCACTTTGCAAGCTGTCCTTTGAACACCCAGATGACCTCCCGGTGCGGAAGAATGACAGAACTGCAGGATTGAGTCAGTCTCATGATCTGGAATGCACCGTCTAATAACCTGATCACTGCACAATTTCCACAAGTAGGGGTCATCCCAAATAAAATCCTTAGCATCACTTTTAATCTTATCTTTTTGGGCCTTAGATGCTAAGGGAGGAAAAACAGAGGCAACTAAATAATTGACAATGTTAGCAAACCAGGGAGTAGAAAGAGAGTCAGAAATACTATACAATATATACAAATGATCATCCGGGAAATCATCCCGAATAGGTGAATCTGCATCAGAGACACGTTCGATCCGACTCAAATGATCAGCAACTAGATTTTGTGCTCTGCTCCTATCACGGATCTCCAAGTCAAACTCTTGGAGCCAGAGCATCCATCGGATCAACCTAGGCTTAGAATCAGCCTTCTTCAACAAGTACTTTAGAGCTGCATGGTCAGTATAAACAATAATGCGAGTACCAAGCAAATAAGATCGAAATTTTTCAAGAGCAAAAACTATGGCTAGAAGCTCTTTCTCAGTAGTAGTATAATTTGCTTGGGCAGCATCTAAAGTCCTAGAAGCATAATATATCACCCTGGGCAATTTATCAATTTTCTGAGCAAGGACAGCCCCCAATGCATAATTTGATGCATCACACATAAGCTCAAAAGGGGCTGTCCAATCGGGTGCCTGGATGATGGGGGTGGTAGTCAATGCTCTTTTGAGGCAATCAAAAGCCTCTTTGCATCTGTCATTAAAGTCAAACTCCACCTCCTTTTGCAACAAGTTGGACAGTGGAAGGGCTACTTTGCTAAAATCCCTTATAAAGCGCCTGTAGAATCCTGCATGACCAAGAAAAGATCGCACCTCTCGCACACAAGAGGGGTAAGGCAATTGTGAAATAACAGAAATTTTTGCAGGATCTACTTCAATACCCTTATTGGAAATAATGTGGCCTAAAACTATACCTTGCTCAACCATAAAATGACATTTTTAAAAATTTAGAACAAGGTTAGTTTCAATGCATCTATTCAAAACTTTTTCCAAACTATTCAAACAACCATCAAAAGAGGATCCATATACAGTGAAATCATCCATAAACACCTCTATGCAATTTTCTAAAAAATCACTGAAAATACTAATCATGCACCGCTGGAAGGTACCAGGGGCATTGCACAGGCCGAAAGGCATCCTCCTATAAGCAAAAGTGCCGAAGGGGCAAGTGAATGTGGTCTTTTCCTGATCCTCAGGAGCAATAGTAATTTGCATATAACCAGAAAAACCATCAAGGAAACAGTAGTGGGATTTACCTGCCAGACGTTCAAGCATCTGGTCAATGAATGGCAGGGGAAAATGGTCCTTTTTGGTAACCTGGTTCAGCCTCTTATAGTCAATGCAGACTCTCCAACTGTTCTGCACCCGAGTAGGAATCAGCTCCTCCTTCTCATTTTTGATCACTGTGAGGCCGGTCTTCTTTGGGACTACCTGGACGGGACTCACCCATTGGCTGTCGGAGATAGGATAAATGATTCCAGCTTGCAAAAGCTTGGTTATCTCCTTCTTCACTACATCAAGAATCACTGGGTTGAGTCTTCTCTGTGGCTGTCTTACTGGTTTAGCTCCATCCTCTAAATTTATTCGATGCATACATGTGGATGGGCTAATACCAGGAATGTCCGCCAGGGTCCAGCCTATAGCCTGCTTATGCTTCTTGAGAACTGACAACAACTTCTCCTCTTGCTCATCAGCAAGGGAGGCAGATATAATCACTGGAAAACTCTTGCTATCATCCAAGTAAGCGTATTTTAAATTTGATGGCAGAGGCTTCAATTCTAGTGTGGTCGGCTGGACAGTGGTAGAAGGAGATGGTTCCTCAGCCTTTACCTCATAAAGAAAGTCAGAGGTATGTGTACTTCCTGAAACATGGTTAGTCCTATCTGACTCTATAAAATCAATCTCAAGAGGTAAAACACCACCACCAGGCATGCAATCAATATCACTCTTAGATTCACTCTCAGCATCAAATTCAGACATATGATCAAGTACAATTTCAGACTCAATGCATGAAGAGTGAGAGGCATGCAGATTAGAATAAAGATCAGTCATGTATTCATCAACAACATGGTCAATTATTTCAGCACAAAATACAGAAAGATCTTCATATGGGTATTTCATAGCATCCAGAATATTAAAATGAACAGTTATATCACCAAACTCCATGGACAGTGTGCCTGCATAAACATCTATCTTAGTTCTAGCAGTTTTCATAAAGGGTCTGCCTAGAATGATGGGAACTGATCCTTGAGAAAATCTATCTTCCATATTCAAGATATAAAAATCAACAGGGAAAATCAGTTCACCAACTCTAACTAAGACATCTTCTATGAAACCAACAGGATAGGCAACACTTCTGTTAGCTAAATGAATTACCACATCAGTTGACTGCAAGGGACCTAGAGATAGAGAATTAAAAATAGACAGAGGCATAACACTAACAGAAGCTCCTAAATCTAGCATGGCATTGTCAAACTTACTATTCCCTATGATACAAGGTATGCTGAATGTACCTGGATCTTTGCATTTTTCAGGAATTTGAGGAACAGATTTACCAATCAATGCGGAGACATTTCTGCCCATGCTAATCCGTTCACTTCCTTTAAGCTTCTGCTTATTAGTGCACAGCTCCTTCAAGAATTTGGCATATCTTGGAATTTGCTTTATTGCATCCAACAGAGGTATGTTTACCTCTACCTTTCTAAACGTTTCCAAGATCTCTTTCTCTGCCTCTTCCATTTTTTTGTTGGAAACTGCTCTTGGAGGGAATGGAAGAGGGGGAATGTGCTGCTTCTGCAAATCAGAATTACCTGTGGAAGAAGATTCACCTGCACAGAAATTGTTAGGTAAATTTTTGTCATCACCTTTTTCTGGAATAGAGTGAAGTTTGGCAGGTTCATTTGCAGATGAGGAAGGTGCTACGGGTTGAGGTCCTTGACATTGCTTTCCCGACCTCAATGAAATGGCACTAACATTTTTGGGATTTTGGACAGCTTGAGAAGGCAGCTTGTCAGAATTCTGGGACTGTTGTTGATTCAATTGGGTAGCCAATTGTCCCATCTGATTGGTTAAGCTCTGAATGGAGGCTCTGGTCTCTTGCTGAAACTGCATGTTCTGCATAGTCATTTGCCTCACAAGTTCTTCGAGGGAAGGTTGTGGAGGGGCCTCAACTGTTGGCTATTTCTGGGGTTGTTGCTGTTGTTGGATTGGTGGAGGAATGTATGGTCTGCTTGGGCCAGCAGCATTTTGGAAGGAAGGAGCAGGCTGCTGTTGTTGCTGAGGGCTGGACCATCTGAGGTTAGGGTGATTCCTCCATCCAGGGTTGTATCTGTTGCTGGAAAGGTCATAATTGTTCTGTTGTGGTTGATTTTGCTGCTGAGGTTGAGGAGGTCTATTGTAAATATTTGTAGCATAAGCTTCAGGCTGCTCAATTGCTCCAGGTTGCTGCATGGAAGGGCAAAGGTCTGTATGGTGGTCAGCAAAGGAGCACAAACCACAAACCCTTGCGACAGGTACAGATTTCTGATTCAAGGCCAGCTGGGTTACCAAGTTAACCAATGCATCCAGTTTGCCTTCAAGCTTCTTAGTTTCAAATGATGCAGATGGGTTTGTAGCTACCTCATGCACTCCTCTAATGACTATGGCATCATTTCTGGCGCTAAACTGCTGAGAGTTGGAGGCCATCTTCTCAATTAAATTTCTGGCTTCAGCAGGAGTCATGTCTCCAAGGGCTCCACCACTGGCAGCATCTATCATACTTCTGTCCATATTACTGAGTCCTTTATAAAAATATTGGAGAAGAAGTTGTTCTGAAATCTGATGGTGAGGGCAACTGGCACATAGTTTCTTAAATCGCTCCCAGTACTCATACAGGCTCTCTCCACTGAGCTGTCTAATACCTGAGATATCTTTCCTGATGGCTGTGGTCCTGGAAGCAGGGAAAATTTTTTCTAAGAATACTCTCTTAAGGTCATCCCAGCTCGTGATGGACCTTGGAGCAAGGTAATACAACCAGTCCTTTGCCACTCCCTCTAATGAATGAGGAAAAGCCTTCAGAAATATGTGATCCTCTTGGACATCTGGGGGTTTCATGGTGGAGCAGACAATATGAAATTCCTTCAAATGTTTGTGCGGGTCTTCACCTGCAAGGCCATGAAACTTTGGAAGCAAATGAATTAGTCCAGTTTTAAGAACATATGGGACATCCTCATCAGGGTATTGGATTCACAAGCTTTCGTAGGTGAAATCAGGTGCAGCCATTTCCCTTAGAGTCCTCTCACGAGGTGGAGGTTGTGCCATGTTCTCAGAATGTGCAAAATCAGAATGCTCAAAATCAGAATGCTCAAAATTATAATGCTCAAGATCAGGATGTTCAAAATCACCAATAACAGAATGCACAGATTCACCAGTTATGGAATGCTCAGAATGATCAAAAGGTATAAAATGATGCCTAACTAATCTATGAAATGTCCTATCTATCTCAGGATCAAAGGGTTGTAAGTCAGATGGATTGCCTCTAGTCATACACTACATTCAGCATGCACACAACTAGTTGCCTTGTCATGTAAATAAAGGTGTAGGTTTGAACTACAGCTACCCTCAAATGATATCCAAATGACTTGAAATTTTGTGAGCAACCCTATAAAATTATGAGAAGATAGCACAAAAAATTTCAGACAAAAATTCAAAGTCTAACTATGAAATCTAAAAATGGTAGGTTAAGAAAAATAAGTGAATAAAACTTGAAAAATAAAAAACTTTTAACAGAATCGCTTTTTTTGGACGATGGAGACCTTAGCCGGCCTACGGCAGGCTGCCACGGTGTAGGAAATTTTTTTCTACCCCAAATGCATATATAATAATTGCGATTCTGATAACCGGAGCAAAAGTTATGGTCGTTTGAAGTTTTGACAAACACAAAATTTGCTAGTTTTTTGGAACTTTCAAATCTGACCAAACTAAAGGCTCTAGCTATTTTTCCCACACAATATGGATTAAAAGAAGTTACCACAAAAAAATTCAGCCAAAAATAACAACCCTAGCTACTAAAACAAAAAATCTCAAATAATTCAGCATGGGTGGTCGCTAAAATCCGTCTCTAATTGATTTCTACTACTACTCTGTTTTCAAGCACAATCTTCACAGCAAAACAACCAAGATTGAAACAGGGGAAACGCTTAATGGAAAAACTGAAACATAACACACATTAAACAAAATACCAGGACACTAAACAACACTAACACACATACTAACACAATACTAACAATTAAACATAAAACACGAAAGGATTAAACACACAACACTAGCTAGCTATTATGAACCTTTGGACACTGCTCCCCGGCAACGGCGCCAAATTTGATCGAGGCCGTACCCGAATCAAATAAACATGAAAATGCAGTAACTAGAAAGTGATCCTAGGTCGTTTCCCAACGAGCAGTGACAAACCAAATGTTCATAATATACTTGCAGTAACAGTAACGATTGGGGGGGGTTTGTTTTTTTGGTGATTAAAGAGCAGAACAAGTAAACTGAAATTCGAAACTACTAATATTAAAAACGGGTTGTTTCCTCTGATTCAGAAGCCATTCTCTTATCCTGGGTTAGAGAATTCGTCCCTAACAGTCAACCACTTAATCCAACCCTATTTCAATTTACTAAGCGAAAATCAACTTAGGGTTTTCAATACGTGATTAGGCACCACATACACCAGTTAGCCCTTCTTCCATTAAGCATGAACGCAAGTTAGGCTCAGAGGCAATTAATCGAACACGAAGCGTGCACTGATTAATATTCACGAATTTGGGATACTGGTGAAGGGAGAACTGCCAGGAAACCACATTACAAGCGAAACCTCAAAGAGAGTTGGGCTTCGTCCTCAAAAGGAAACAACACCAGAAAATCTAGCCTTCCATGGATTCAAACAGAAAACGCAATTGAAACATGAAGCAGAAACGTAAATGAACGGAAACGTAAATGAACAGAAACGTAAACGAACAGAAATGTAAAATGGAACAGAAACGTAAATGAGAGTAGAAGAAGAAGCAAGAACGAAATTGTAATTAGAAGCAGAAAACGTAAAATTGCGTTACGAACTCAGAAACGTCAAAACAGAAAAACGAAAACCCTAAAACAAAGCTCTGAATAATGAATAGCATAACAGAATAGAATGCCCTGCACGAATCCCAAGGCAGCTATTTTAAAAAAAAGTCACTGGGCCCTATTACAATACTCTGGCCCAAAACGAAATAAACACTGAACAACATAAAATAAAATTGCGAAATTTCCTAATTAGAAATTAACTAAGGTAAGCGCTGCTTTATTTGCCCTCTTCAAGTCCACAACCAAAATCCGGATTAAGCCCAATGTTTCATTAATTCCTGAAATTAGATTAAAAACATCAAATTAGCTAATTGAGCCCAAATAATAAAACTGCCTAATTAATTGACAATTAAGACCAATCAATAATTAAAATGGTGCAAAAAGGGTTTAGAAAATAGAAGAAAATGATGGCACATCAAATGTCTTATAATCCAGAAAGTCATTCATAATAACCAAATAAAAATACATACCTCTAGTCATATATCATTAAAGTAATTAAGTTTAAAACACATAATCATAAATAACCAAGAGCACGTCAATATAATCATCATATTCAGTCATACTAAGCAAGTATTAAAAGAAATACTAAGTATTCAAATGTCATAAAAACATAGCCAAATACAAGGCTTAAAAACAAAATATAATAATTAAACAATAAAAGAGAGAAGCTTATAGAAATCAAGGAAGATAATAAATTATCCTCACATTATAATAGAAGCATATGTGCATAAATAACGAATAAGTCATAAGTCATCAAAACATAAATCATTTGTCTAAGTTACTTGCATCTAGAAGTCCTAATTCTCTTCTAATGGTGTAGAAAGAGTCTTTGGTTAGTGGTTTTGTAAAGATGTCTGCAAGTTGGTTTTTAGTATCTACAAATTTTTAAAACACAGTCACCTTTTTCCTAAGACTAAGTGCTAATTGATTATCAACACTTACCAAGATGAGTTTTTATTATCATAGAAGGTTTTATCATATCAAAATAATTTTATTTGAAATACAATATAATAATCAAGTAATTCAAACATATCAAACAAGAATTATACAAGGATTGAAGGATATAGATCATAGGCATTATCAAACATTCAGATTTGTTAAAGATAATTTAAAAACTTAGAAAGTTCAAAGAACTCAATCAATCATGTAATCATCATTTTCTCTGAAACCTACATGCTCAATATCTTTATCACGCTCATGCTTGATAACACATTTTTTAGAATCAAAAAGATACTTTATATATGAAAATTCTTATATAAAAATAAATAAATATAATATAATGGATTTTGAAAAACTTTATGAATGAACCTTAAGCAAGAAATTCTCATGTCATATTAAAAAATATGCAAGAATCATACAAGAGATATAAAATCATACATAACCATTCATAAATGACTAATCACATATTACATCAAAAATCACGCATAATTATTTTAAAAATATATATTATCAACATAATCAACATAACTTTTAAATATAAAAAATCATAATAGCTTTCAAGAACAATCAATCATCAATCATTTCAAATTAATTAAATTTAATTAACAATCAACTAACTATGCATAATACTTTAAAAAATTTCAAATATCAATTTTTTTAAAATTTCAATTTTAAATTTCAAATTTCAAATTTTAAATTTTAAATTTCAAATTTCAAATTTTAAATTTTAAATTTTAAATTTCAAATTTTAACTTCCAACTTCCAATGACTTCCACTTCTAATTTTCAACTTCCATTTTCAACTTTCAATTTCTAGTAACTTCCATTTTCAACTTCCAACTTCTATTTTCAACTTTTAACTTCCAATAACTTCCAAATTTTAATTTTCAAACTTCTAAAAAGTTGGACACAATTACTAAAGACAAAAAAAAATCAATCATGTCAAAACAAACAAAACATAAGCAATTCAAGCATTAATCAATTCAAACAAAATTCAATTAATCATATATATTCAAAATTAAAACTAAATATAATTAACTAAACATTGTAAACACAATCAAACAATTTCAACAATTATTTTTTATTAGCCACAAAAATAACTTAACTGAAATACTAATCATACCTTAATTCATAGAGATGGCTTAGATGTTACCTCTTTTTGAGATTTTATGGATATTGTTGTCGCCGTATGTAACATGTCCACTTTTGGGGGAAATGGTTGTAAACTTGGATACATCTCCCGTCATGTGCTTGGAACATCCACTGTCTATGTACCATTTCTTCCTTACAAAATCATCTTTGTTATTCTCATCAGATTTTGTCATGAGACACAAGTTGACTTGGTCTTCATCATAATCTTGGAATAACATGTTCCTGAAAATTCTTTTGAAAGACAAAGAATCTAGAAAGGCCATTAATCTTGAAGTGGTTAGACTTTCTACAAGAAACCTGCTCGGATACCACTTTTTGGATCGAGTGGCCTCAGAATAATTAAGAAGGGGGGGTTGAATTAATTATTCCTAAACCTTTACTAATTAAAAAATTACTCTTCTAAGGCTTTTACTAAATTGTTAAGAGAATGAGGAGTAGAAGAGAAACTTAACAGAAAGTAAAAGCGGAAATTAAATGCACAGCGGAAAGTAAAAGAGTAGGAAAAAAGGAAACAAACACACAAGAGTTTTTATATTGGTTTGGCAACAACCCGTGCCTTCATCCAGTCCCCAAGAGACCTACGGTCCTTGAGATTTCTTTCAACCTTGTAAAAATCCTTTTACAAGCAAAGATCCACAAGGGATGTACCTTCCACTAGAGCTGATCCATAAGAGATGTACCCTCTCTTGTTCTCAGTCAAACCCAAGTAGATGTACCCTCTACTTGTACCACAAAGGATGTACCCTCCAATGTGTTAAGACAAAGATCTCAGGCGGTTAAACCTTTGATACTTTGTGAATGGGGATACAAAAGAATTCTCTGGCGGTTAGTCCTTTGAACACTTTTGTGTTAGGGAAAGGGAAGAATCAAAAGAATTCTTAGACTGTGTCGTTTTGAATTCTTTGACAAGGGAGAAGGGAGACACAAAAGAATTCAAGTGGTTAGTCATTTGTTCTTTTGGAAAAGGGAGAAGAGAGACACAAAAAGAATTCAGGCAGTTAGTCCTTGGCGAATTCTTTTTGGCAAAGGGAGAAGGGAATGAAAAGATGAATAGCATAAGTTTTCAAGGTTTAGAAAAACCAGAAAACTTGGGAAAGCTTTTGGCAAAAGGAAGAAGAAGAAGTTCAAAGAGATTCAAGACTTGTAAAGGATTGTATGAAATAAGTGTAAAAGTATTGAATGAATAATTGAAAATGCAAAACAGAGTCTTGCTTTTATAGACTCTTCATGTCTGGTCAAGAAGACCATTTAGAAGAGTTATAACTTTTAGAAAAACTTAAAACCAATTTGAAAAAGTCAAAAACCTTTTGAAGAGTTACATCTTTTGATTTATTCTGAAACAGTCACTGGTAATCGATTACCAAATCAGTATAATCGATTACACAAGGCTTTTAAGTGAAAGTATGTGACTCTTCACATTTGAATTTGAATTTCAACGTTCAAAGGCGCTAGTAATCGATTACCAAAACATTGTAATCAATTACAGCTTTTTGAAAATAATTGGAACATTGTAAATTCAATTTGAAAAACTTTTTCAAAACAATTTTTCTAGTGGTAATCGATTACCAGAGAGTAAAAACTCTTTGGTAAACATGTTTTGTGAAAAATCCATGTGCTACTCAGTTTTTGAAAAATCCTTTTCATACTCATCTTGATTAAGTCTTCTCTTGATTCTTGAATCTTGAATCTTGATCTTGATTCTTGAATTCATCCGTCTTCTTGAATCTTGAAATGTTCTTCAACTTTTCCTCTTGAGTCTTGATCTTGAATTGTTCTTGATTCCTTCTTGAACATCTTGAACTCATCCTTGTTCTTGATTCCTTCTTGAACATCTTGAACTCATCCTTGGATTGACCTTTGAGCTTTTTGTCATCACCTTTGTCATCATCTTTTGTTGCCATCATTGTTATCATCAAAACACCTTTGAATCACCTTTGATTCACTGTGCCCATGAAGCTTTGCTTCTACAATAGTTTCTCTTCTTCCTATCTTAAGAGTTACAAAGATCCTATTAAGGAATAAAGAGGTTCCAGTTGAGGAAGAATCATAAAGTCACCGATTACGCTATTAGCCGATTATTTATTGTCTCTACAACATCCCGTAATAAGTCCTTAGAAGAGCGCATAGATCATAAATTACCTACAGATTTAGATTCCACTACATTTGTTTGATCAATCATTATGGATCCAAGTATTCCTAGAACTCTTCTTGATAATCCAACGTAATGTGTTCTTGGTGGTTATTGGTATTTTATAAGGATCCCAAAAAATTCCAACAATGGATTCTCGATATCATAACAAAAATTAGTTCTCCCAAAAGCATCTAACTCAACACATGAATATAAAAACCTCTCAATTTAAGTCACCACTCCCAATTTCTCTAAAAGCTTTTGACTAAAGGAATTATTCTATAAATGCCAAAACAATGCTTTTGGTTCTATCGAAACATTCTCAAGAAAATCAAATTATCTTGCCCAATCTAGCTAATTTCAAAGTCCACAAATTCATAAATGGTGGCACCAACCATTGTGGCTCAATACAGGAGGATATACATAATAATTAATTTATTTTTCATTTTAAAAATAATGAGAAAATCCCTAATAGTAACAAGGGTTTTTGCAAGGGCCACAAGTTCTAAATAAGGCCTTCCTCAATTGTCATATTCCATAATTAGGTACTTGCCACACCAACACACATATGTTTGAATTTCAAATCCTATACTTTAAAACTTTTGAAATACAATGTTGTTTAATTTATTGGAAATACTTTTGAAATAAAAGAAACATACTAAAAAGGGGATTGATTAGTATGTGTATGTGTATGAACTTTGAAAACTTTCTTGTAGACTTTTTGCAAAACACTACTATTTAAACAAGATCGAAATCAAATTTTGATATTCAAAAAATGAGAGGGAAAAACATATCTGAAAACATAGGAACATAAATTTTTGAAACTGCATCAAACCTATAAAATTATTATAACATCATAACCTGATTAATTTCAATATACTTCTTATTTGCTACAAGCTTCTAATACACACACAAACTAAAATTTTTTCTTCTAAAATCACTACCAAATAATCATTAATCCACATGCACAAATTAAAATGCATATGCATGACTAGTTTAATTTCACAACCATTCAAAAAATATTGCATTTGTTGGCTCGAATTATAAGAGACCAACTTTTTCATGAAAATACACCTCTAAAGTTAGTGAAAGACCAAATTTAAACTAACACCTATCTCTAAGGTAGTAAAAATCCATAAAAGTATAAAGTGACTATAAAATATCAAAGATGTTATTTTTGCAACACTTTGCTTAAAATGGGTAATTATTGTTGAGTTGTGACATCTTAGATTTAAACAACGTCGACTAATTGATTCTTCATTTTATATTCTAATGTGATGGAGAGATAAACTAAAACTCTTGATAATGATAGTAGACTTTTTGTCTCATCACAAATTATGGACATCTTTTCTATCATGTTGGCATTTGCAATCAAATGCTTAGCAAATTTCACCTCTTGCTCCTTGCCTGTAAACTCTCGTATAAGAACATATTTCAACTTTTGATTAATGCAATCATACAATACACTTGATCCTCCAGATGGGAAATGGTCGAGTACAATCATCAAGTCACCATCCATCTATCTATATATATATATAAGTAAACTCTTGAATCTTTGAGAGTTTTTGGATCAAAATTTTAAATTTGTAATGTTTGTTGATCTACTTCAATTATTTAAATCTTCATTTCCACATTTTTGAGTCATCAAATCAAAATTTTAAATCACAGCGTTGATATAATTCAATGTAATCAAACATTAATGGAGGATTATTAATTTTTAAAACCTAAACTTATATATAAAGAAATAAAGAAAACTAATAAAATAAAAGATAATGTAGCTACTCTAAAATAGTATTCATTACCACTTCTCCATTTGTCTTGTTCTAATACCCTCACTTCTCAACAACAATGATAATAATAATGATATACAATTTTAATTATACTAAATGAGAGTATTCAAATTATGATGTAATGAAGTTAATTAAATCAAATCTTCAATAGTATCACATAATTAAAATTAATATATTTATAATCATTAAAAATATTATTTTAAATAATTAACAACTATATCTATTTAACAAAAATTACATTATTTCATCAAATTTTAGAAAAATACATTTTTGATAATAAATGTATTTTAAAATTATTTGATATTAAAATTATATCAACAATAAATAAAATAAATAGACAAATTTAAATAATTAAATTAGTATTATATATATTTAAATTTATTACTTTTATATTTTTTGAGATATACTTTTTATAAAAGAAAATAGACTTGAAAATAAAAATATAAATTTTTCATTATCTTTTTTTTTCCTTCACATTGATTATGCGACTGAAAAATTATATAAGTGTGAAATTACTCATCATTATTATAATTTTCTTTTTTTCTTATTTAAATGTTAATAAATATGAAATATATAATTTATAACAAAATATTTGATAAGTTAATTTAATAAATTATAATATTTAATATATTTTACTTTATAATGATAACCCATAACTAAATTGACAATCACTATATCTCATTTTAATAAATACATATCATACTTTAAAATTCCATTTACAATGAATTTATAACAATAAATTTATCAATTTACATATATATTTTTAAATAATACTAAATATAAATAATACTTAGTACAAATTTAAAAATTTATAATTTAACTAAACCCTTGCATCGCAAGGATATAAAATCTAGTTGAAATCTGAAACTTCACCCACCTATAGAAAATGTATGTATTTTCCAAAGAATGTGATTCTTCAATTGGTTTTAAAAAATGAACTCTTAGTCCACCAATTGGGTTTAAGTATAAAGGTCAAATAATGACATATCATTCTATCATAAATTAACCATCTAAATTGGGACAGACTTAGTAAAGGAAAATAATGTAGATCCATGTAGAGCTTGTAGGCCTTGGATCTTCTTCATCAATAGAGTCATTTGCTTCTTGAAGATCAATTGCAACAGAATGAAGAAGGAGGAAAGGTGATTGGAGATGCCACTTCAAGGAGAAGATGAGTCAAGAACAAGCTCACCATCATAGGAAGCCATGGATAAGAGCTTGAAGATAAGAGAAGATGAGGGTAGGGAGAGAAGAGGGAGAATGAGGTTTGAACTTTCAAGTCTAATTTTTCAAATGATCAAAGTTGCAAAATACACACAAGGTCTCTATTTATAGCCTAAGTGTCACACAAAATTGGAGGGAAATTTGAATTTCTATTCAATTTTCACTTGAATTTGAATTTGTAGAGCCAAATTTGGAGCCAAAATTTCACTAATTACGATTAATGAATTTTAGTTATGGTTCAGCCCACTAATCCAAGATCAAATCTAAGATTCTCCACTAAGTGTGCTTAGGTGTCATGAGGCACGTAAAGCATGAAGGATATGCACAAAGTGTGACTATATGATGTGGCAATGGAGTATAGGAAGCAAATGTTCACCTCCCCCTTAGGTTGTTCCGAAATTTAATTGGATTAGGATTCTCCTAATTCAATTTAATTTCTCTCCCAACACACATCAAATAGTACACTTAATGAATGTGAAATTACAAAACTACCCTAATGCAAAAACTAGTCTAGGTGCCCTAAAACACAAGGGTTGAAAAATCCTACATTACTAGGGTATCCTAAATTTGTGGAGTACCCTCCCTACACTATGGAACCCTAAATACAAGAACCAACAAAATAATGAAATCCTAATCTAATATGTACAAAGATAAGTGGGCTTATGCTTAGCCCATCGGCCCAAAATCTATCCTAAGGCCTATGAGAACCTTAGGGCCTTCTCCTGTATCCCTGGCTCAATCTTCCTGGAGTCTCCTAGCCATGGCTCTGGTGATGGGTCCCCTCCTTGGGAGGGTTACATCATCCCCTCCCTCTTGAAGAGGATTTTTCCTCAAATCTGCAGGCCCCGCATCATCTGAATCAACTACATCTGCAAAAGGAACAAAATCAGTAATGTTAAAGGTGTTGCTAACTCTATACTCCTCTGGGAGCTTTAGCCTAAAAGCATTATTGTTGATCCTTTCCAAGACCTGAAAAGGGTCATCACCTTTAGGGCTAAGTTTGGACTTTCTCTTAGTAGGAAATCTATCATTCCTAAGATGGAGCCAAACCCAATACCCTTCATTAAGCACTAACTCCTTCCTTCCTCTATTGCCTTTAGTTGCATGCACCTTTATTTGGTTCTCTATTTGGTTCCTAATCTTCTCATGTAATTTCTTCACAAACTCTTACCTAGATACCCCTTTTTTATGTATAAAAGAAGTGTCAAGTGGACGGGGAATTAGGTCCAAAGGTGTGAGAGAATTGAACCCATAGACAACCTTAAAAGGTGTTTGCCTGGTAGTTTTATGAACCCCGTTGTTATAGGAAAAAACCAAATGAGGAAGGTACTCATCCCAAGACTTGTGTTTGCCTTTCAGGAGAGCCCTTAAGAATGTGGATAGAGATCTATTCACTATCTTTGTCTGCCCACCAGTCTCTGGGTGACAAGTGGTGGAGAAAAGGAGCTTAGTTCCTAGCTTAGCCCATAAAGTTTTCCAAAAATGGATAAGGAACTTAGCATCTCTATTAGACACAATAGTCTTAGGCAAACCATGAAGCCTCACAACTTCTCTAAAGAAGAGTCTTGAGATGTGACTAGCATCATCTACCTTGTGGCATGGTATGAAATGTGTCATCGTGATAAACCTATCCACCACCACAAAGATATAGTCTACACCCCTCTAGGTCCTAGGAAACTCAAGGACAAAGTCCTTACTAATATCTACCCAAGATGCAGATGGAATGGGTAAGGGTGTGTATAGCCCATGAGGCATCACCCTAGACTCGGCTTGTAAAGAAGCCACATACCTAGTGCAATACCTATGGACATCTTTTTTCATATGGGGCCAAAAGTGTTTTTCCTTGAGGGAGACAAGAGTCCTTTCAATTTCAAAATGCCCCATTAGCCCACCCTCATGGCTCTCTTTGACCAACAACTTTCTAATGGATCCTTAGGGTATACAAAACCTTTCCTCCTTGAACAAATACCCCTTAGCAATGTAGAATCCATCTTGGGCCTTGTTCCCACAACCAACATAAATGGGAGAGAAGTACTTATTAGAAACATACAATTCCCTTATGTTATCAAATCCTAAAATTTGAGCTCCAAGGAAAGAAACCAGTGTGTGTTTCCTAGAAAGAGCATCTACAACCACATACAAATCCCTTTTTGCTCTAGGAATTGTACCCATTTTGCACACCTTTTGTTTAACTTGCATTGCCCTCTAATGTACTTATGTGATTCATGATCACTATGAATAACAAACTCCTTGGAAACAAGGTAATGTTCTCAAGTTTAGAGGGCTCTAACTAAGGCATAAGCTCTTTATCAGGTGTGGGGTAGTTGAGAGTGGCACCATGAAGTTTCTCACTAAAGTAAGCAATAGGGTGCATACCTTGCAACAACACAGCTCCCACACCTACACAAGAGGCATCACACTCTAGCTCAAAAGTTTTAGAAAAGTCAGTGAGAGCTAGAATGGGTTCCTTGGTGAGCTTTTCTTTGAGTAAAGCAAAGGCTTGCTCTTATCTTTCACCCTATGTAAATGCCACATTCTTCTTCACTAACTCATCGAGTGGCAAAACAAGTGTAGATAAATTAGGAATAAACCTTGTATAGCAACTTGTCAACCCATGAAAGCTCCTAATATCTCCCACACTTGTTAGGGTGAGCCACTCTAGATGGCCTTGATTTTCTCAGGGTCCACATGGACCCAATTTTTGCTAACCACAAAACCTAAGAAGACTACACTATCGACACAAAAGGTGCATTTATTTATATTAGCAAAGAGAGTGTGTTTCCTAAGAACCAAAAGAACTTGCCTTAGATGTCCTAAGTGATCATCTAGGTCCCTACTATAGACTAAGATATCATCGAAATAAACAACTATAAACCTACCTATGAACTCCTTTTTGACATGATTCATTAGCCTCGTGAAGGTGCTTGGTGCATTAATGAGCCCAAAAGGCATCACTAGCCACTCATATAACCTAAACTTGATCTTGAAAGCGGTTTTCCACTCATCACCTTTTCTCATCCTTATTTCATGATAACCACATTTAAGATCAATTTTGAAAAATATGTTTGCACCATGAAACTCATCAAGCATATTATCAAGACTAGGAATGGGGTTCCTATACTTCACAATTATGTTGTTAATGTCCCTACAATCTGTACACATTGTCATACCCTAATTTCGTCCGGGGACCTTTGCTTGATGACATGCGACCTTTCTTTGGTCCTTGTGAGGTGCTTGGCACCCATCATTAGGCGATTTGTGAAATTCCGGGACATGCCGAAAAACAAAAGAAAAAAATTGATGCGCAATCCGTAAGTTTCCGTGACACACCAGAAATCAAATGGAAGCATCGTTGCATAATTAAGTGAGGTTCCGTAACATTCCGTAAGTCAAAAAGGGGATGATTATGTAATCTGCAAGGTTCCGTAACATTACGGAAAGAAAACAAGTATCGTTACGAAATTCGTAAGTTTCCGTAACTTTACGAAAAAAGAATCACAAAAAAAAAGCAGAGGGGTGTACTTAGTAAAAATGGGGGTGCAAATAGCACCCAGGCCCACTTGGGCCCTCCAGAAGATTCCTCCAGAAGGCTGTTGCTTCTGGAGGAAGCAACCTGGCTCGCCTGGGCGAGCTGGGCGGCAACCATCTCCCCTATTTTGCTATAAATAGGGGAGGAAGTGAAGAAGAAAAGGGTTCAGCCCCTTAGGCACTTCTCTCTCTTTCGAATTTGCTTGGAAAAATTGTTTCCGTGAAGAAAATCTAAGTCGAGGCGCTTCCGAAATGTTTCCGTAACGTTTTCCGTGAAGAATTTCGCAAAGGTTTCAACCGTTCTTCGACGTTCTTCATTCGTTCTTCATCGTTCTTCGATCTTCAACGGGTAAGTACCTCGAACCAAGCTTTTCGATTCATTCTATGTACCCATGGTGGTCCACATTGTGTTTCGTGTATTTTTATTCTCATTTCATTTACTTTTTATACCCCCTTTTGACGTGCTTAAGCCATTTTACTTAAGTCATTTCTCGCTGAACTTAAAAATAAAATAAATTTCCACCGATCGTTTGAATTGTATTATCCGTTAACTTCGGTTAAAATAAATTCCGACCGTTCGGTCGTGCCGTAACCACGTTGGAAATCAAAAAGAGGTAAAATAATAATATAATAACAAAAATATACCTTTTAGTAAAATAAAGCGGAAAATCAATCGGACGTTTTCTCTTTGGGATTTCTCATTCTTAATCGAATTGACTAATAACTAAAGTGAAACTAAGGCTAAAATCAACTCGCCTAGTCAAGCTCGTCCACAAAAATAGGTTTTTGAAGTTTGTCATTTCAATTTCTTACTAAGTAAAATGGATCATTTTCAAGGTCCAACGCCTTAAAATGATCACCTCTTAAGTAAAAAAGAATCACTTGATAAGCAAGAACTACGTAGGTCTGATTTCCTCATCGCAATTGAGGATACGTAGGAGCAAAAGCCCCGCTTTTGTCGACCACCCCAAGAGATCGTTAATGGTCCAATGCCTTAACGTTTCTCTCCTTTCAAAAACAAGAGATCGTTAATGGTCCAACGCCTTAAACGTTTCTCATCTTTCAAAATCAAAAGACCGTTTAATGGTCCAACACCTTAAATGACCTTTTGTTCAATAAAAACATACTTTGCAAAAAAGACAAAAACAACTTAACCAAACACTTTGTTCCGAAAGAACTACGTAGGTCTGATTTCTTCATCGCAATTGAGGAATACGTAGGAGCAAAGGGAAACACCCTTGTCGACCACAAAAAGAGAAAAATATAAAAAGGGTATAAAAGATATAAAGACATAAAAAGGGAACATAAAAATCAAAGTCACGTTTGCACATTCGATTAAAGGTTGTCGTCCCTTGGGACGGACGTGTGGGGTGCTAATACCTTCCCCGTGCGTAAATACAACTCCCGAACCTTTTACTTAAAAGTTCGTAGATCGCGTCTTTTCCGGTTTTTCCGACGTTTTCCTCAAATAAACGTTAGTGGCGACTCCGCGCGTATTCCTTTCGTGGAACATGCATCCCGCGAGTCTCGCGTCGCCCTCCCGCCGAAGGGTAGGTTGCGACACACATTCTCCACTTATCATCCTTCTTGAGCACGAACAACATAGGCACAACATAAGGACTTAGGCTCTCTTGGACCCAACCCTTCTCCAACAATTCCTCAACTTGGGATTCAATCTCCTTGGTCTCTTGAGGATTAGTCCTATAAGTTGGCCTATTAGGAAAGCTTTGATGTAGCTCCATTTGGAACTTGTAGGCCTTGGATCTTCTTCATCAATTGAGTCCTTTGCTTCTTGAAGATCAATGGCAGCAGAATGGAGAAGGAAGAAAGATGATTGGAGATGCCACTTCAAGAAGAAGATGAGTCAAGAACAAGCTCACCACCATAGGAGGCCATGGATAAGAGCTTGAAGGTAGGAGAAGATGAGTGGAGGGAGAAGGAGAGAATGAGCACGAAATTTTATGCCTCAAATGAGGTCTGAAATTTGAAGTGTAATTCTCAAATGATCAAAGTTAAAAAAATGCACACACAAGGCCTCTATTTATAGCCAAAGTGTCACACAAAATTGGAGGGAAATTTGAATTTCTATTCAAATTTCACTTGAATTTGAATTTGTGGAGCTAAAATTTCACTAATTAGTGAATTTTAGCTATGGTTCAGCCCACCAATCCAAGATCAAGTCCAAGATTCTCCACTAAGTGTGCTTAGTTGTTATGAGGCATGTAAAGCATGAAGGACATGCATAAAGTGTGACTATATGATGTGGCAATGGGGTGTAGAAAGCAAATACTCACCTCCCCCTTAAGATAGTCCAAAATTTAATTGGATTGGACTTCTCCCAATTCATTTAAATTTATCTCCCAACACACACACACACATCAAATAGTGCACGTAATGCATGTGAAATTACAAAACTACTCCTAATACAAAAACTAGTCTAGGTGCCCTAAAATACAAGGGCTGAAAATTCCTTCATTACTAGGGTACCCTCCCTACACTATGAAGCCCTAAATACAAGGCCCAAAAATAATGAAATCTTAAACTAATATATGCAAAGATAAGTGGGATCATACTTAGCCCATGGGCCCGAAATCTACCCTAAGGCTCATGAGAACCCTAAGGCCTTCTCTTGCATCTCTAGCCCAATCTTCTTGTAGTGTTTTAGCTAATGCCCTTGGGGGATAGGATTCCATCATTCCCTCCCCCTTGAAAAGAATTTGACCTCAAATCCAGAGGTTCTTGAAACTCTGGGCTTCTTCTCTCAACACCTGTAAAAAGAATAAAAACATATATATTAGTGATGTTTGGTATGTTGGAGTAAGGTAAGGTCTGAAAACCCCTTTCTCGGGCATCTTCCCATGAGGGAACATGGTTCCTCACTGATGCAAGCTCCATTGGAGCTTGTAGGCCTAGGATCTTCTTCATCAATGGATTCCTTTGCTTCTTGGAAGATGAATGGCAGCGGAATGGAGAAAGGAAGAGAGAGAGGAGACGCCACTTCAAGGAGAAGATGAGTCTAGAAGAAGCTCACCACCATAGGAGGCCATGGATAAGAGCTTGGAGGAAGAAGGAGATGAATGAAGGGAGAGGGAGAGAAGAGTACGAAATTTTGTGCTCTAAATGAGCTTTGAAATCTGAAGTTTAATATTCAAATGATCAAAGTTGAAAAAAATGCACACACATGACCTCTATTTATAGCCTAAGTGTCACACAAAATTGGAGGGAAATTCAAATTTCACTTGAATTTGAAATTGAATTTGTGGAGCCAAACTTTGGAGCCAAAATTTCACTAATTATGATTAGTGAATTTTAGTTATGGTTCAGCCCACTAATCCAAGATCAATTCCAAGATTCTCCACTAAGTGTGCTTAGGTGTCATGAGGCATGAAAAACATGAAGGACATGCACAAAGTGTGACTATATGATGTGGCAATGGGGTGTAGTAAGCAAATGCTCACCTCCCCCTCTAAAATTTAATTGGATTGGGCTTCTACCAATTCAATTAAATTTATTTCCAACCACACACATCAAATATCCACTTAGTGCATATGAAATTACAAAACTACCCCTAATACAAAAACTAGTCTAGGTGCCCTAAAATACAAGGGCTAAAAAATCCTATATTTTTAGGGTACCCTACCTACATTATGGAGCCCTAAATACAAGACCCAAAAATAATGAAACCTTAATCTAATATTTACAAAGATAAGTGGGCTCGTACTTAGCCCATGGGCCCGAAATCTACCCTAAGGCTCATAAGAACCCTAGGGCCTTCTCTTGCATCTCTGGCCCAATCTACTTGGAGTTTTCTATCCAATGCCCTTGCGGGGTAGGATTGCATCACTCACCAACTCAATGAGTGGTGCTACAAGTATAGAAAAATATGGGACAAACCTTTTGTAAAAGTTTGTTATGTCATGGAAGCCCCAAATTTTCCTTATACTCGGTGGAGTGGGCCACTCAGGAATGACCTTTATTCTCTTAGCATTCGTGGGAACTCCTTGATCACTATTTAAAAAACTAAGGAAAGTAATGCAATAAAACATACCTTTTTCTGTATTTTCATGTTGATTATTCCTACCAAAAAGTACGACAAACCTAAGGTGTCCCATATGAGCACCTAGGTTTGTATTGAAACTAAAAATAAGAACAAACCTACCTAATGAGTCCCTATGTATGTGAATCATGAAGATGTTGGATGCATGGGTGATTTTAC
Source organism: Glycine max (assembly GCF_000004515.6). Classification (NCBI taxonomy): domain Eukaryota; kingdom Viridiplantae; phylum Streptophyta; class Magnoliopsida; order Fabales; family Fabaceae; genus Glycine; species Glycine max. Next base: position 20,311,172 of record NC_038248.2, on the reverse strand, counting down.
AAAAGAGGGTTACACCACTCAACACATTCATCATACCACCTATCATAGGGATTTAGTGCCTCATAATACCTATTTTGGACGCCAACAAAGCACAAGGAGTTAAGCTCTTACGAACCAAACCCTCATCCAACAACTCCTTTATAGGAGAAGGTAAAAGGATTGTTTAAGAAGAAGTGCTATTTTGACATCACCTTTTGTTGCAAAATGATTTTCCTTCTTAACAATATTCTTGGAAGAATCCTTTTCCTCTTTTTCCTTCCCCTTGGCCTTTGAAGACAAGGCCTTACTATCCTTCTTTTTCTTTTGTTTTTCTAGTTTTTCTTCCTCATCCCTCTTATCTTTCATAGTTAGTTGATCTTTGATCACCTGTGAAGGTGTTTGAGGATGCAACACAAATTTAGTGCCAAGATGGGTGAGGGTAATCTCATTAGTTAGGCCATTGTAAATGATCTTCCTATCAAATTTCCATGGCCTTCCTAGAAGAATATGCCATGCCTCCATGGGAACTATATCACAATTAAATTCATCCTTATATGTCCCAATGGAGAAAGGTACCTTCACTTGTTGGTTAACTATCATTTCCTCTTACTCATTGAGCCATTGAAGTTTATAAGGTTTTGGGTGGGGAATAATAGTGAGGTTGAACTTGGAAACTAATATTGTGCTACAACAATTGCAACAAGATCCACTATCCACAATGAGAGAACAAGTTTTATCTAAAATTTTGCATCTTGTATGAAAGATGTTCTCTCTTTCTGATTGAGATAGATCACAAGATTGACCTCCAAGGAGCCTTCTAACCATTAGGAGGTCACCTTCTTCATGGGGGTAGACTTCCTCACTAGACTCTTCACCCCTTACTTCATCTTCACTTCCACTAGAGGAAGAGGAAGAAGTAGTCTCCTCTTGACTACTATAAATGTCTTGACCCCTTAAAATCATGGTTTTCTCTATGGTCTTACCCTTATCTTCCTTGGGTTTTGAAGGTGCAGCCCCCAAAATTCCTTGGGCTTGGCTTTCCTTGGATAAGAGTGAAAGCCATAAGATTTTGAAGAAGGCTTTCTTTTAAGTTGTTGCTCCACTCTTATACAAAGTTGGACTAGCTCATTTAGGTCCCTATATGGAAGGAGTTCAACCTTGTCCCTCACTTCCATATTAAGCCCACTAAAGAACCTAGCTATACTTGTTCTTTTCTCCTCCCTAAGTCCAACTCTTAAAAGGAGTAGTTCCATTTGTTGTCTATATTCTTCAACATTCATACTCTCTTGTTTAAGCCTTTGGAGCTTGTCCATAAGCCCTCTTTAATAGTAGGAGGGAATGTGCCTATTCCTAAGGGCACTCTTAAGATCATTCCAATACTCTACTGGAGGATCCCTATGAATCCTTCATTCCCTAACAAGGGAAGTCCACTAATAGAGGGCATACCCTTCAAAGCTAAGGGTAACAAATGGAACTTTTCTCTCTTCACTATCTTCTCCTTGACGGCGCCCAACCTCCTCTAAACTTCAAATCCTCATAACTTTCTCGTTTCTTGGCCAAATTACTTCAAACAAAGCCAAAAATTCTTCTTTTTCCATTCTCTACAAAGCCCACTGATCAGAATTAGCTGAAACACACTCCAATGGTAGAATCATTGAAGAAACGAAAGGGATCTTCCTCTACCACCACCGCTGCAGGCCACCACTGCCACAGACCATCCGGTGACCCACCAGCACCAATTCTTCCTTCTTTTTCATCTCCCAAGTCATCCACCTTGTTTTCTTCCAATGACCAATGTTTGAGGTATTATTCTCAATTTTGCAATCGCGTCATTCTTGATCCTAAGTACTTAGATATTGAATTCTTTGATGGTGAAACATTTGATTGCTACCAAGTGTTTCAAAATTCTAAACTGGTTGACTTTATGTCTTTGAAATTGCCTTATTTTCCTGAATTAGTTAAGGTCTTTTATAATAATTTGAAAATTTGGGATGGAGTCGTTTATTCTGAGGTGCATAAAATTCCTATCATTGTTGATTAATCCTTATTTTATTCATTAACTAAGCTGCCCAGTCAAGGTGTTCCTTTTGAGGACACTCTTGTTGATGACTAGACACATGTTTATTCAAGTCATGATGCTTGAAAAATGGCCTGCAATGACCATGCTGACATGACCGACAGATTGCTTGCTGGGTCATTTACTCTTGAGTGTCGCATCATGTAGTATATTATTTGTTGAATTTTGCTTCCTAGGTCCACTAACCTTGCCCAAGCCTCTGAGGAGGATTTAATCCTGTTGTGGGCTCTTTAGACTAGTCGTTAAATCGACTGGGCTCATCTTGTTCGGTACTGAATGCATAAGGCATTACGGGCCAATGCACCTCTTCCATATCCCCATCTTGTTACCTTATTTCTCCAGCATTTCAATGTCCCCTTAGATGATGAGCCTTTTGTTAAAGTTAAACGTTCTTTTGCTATTGATGTTGGTGTTGTTACATCTTTTGGATATCGGAAAGATATGGATGGTCAGTGGGTATGGAAGCAAGACCTGCCACCTGTCGTTCCCGATAAGCGTACACCGTCTCCACCACCGCAACGGGATAACTCTTCTTCTCTCTTGACTGAAGTCCTCACTGAGCTCTGTGATCTTAGAGCTTTTGTCGAACAACGCTTTGATGCGATGGATTCTCGTATCACACGTCTTGAAGATGATATGAGTTTCATCTGACGTTGCTTCGATCCACCTGCAGATTCTTAGTTGTTTCTCATGTTCTACGTCGTTCATTTTCTAGACATTTTTCCTATTTAGCCTTGTATTTTGGCTTTCGTTGTTTGGTACGTTAGTTATCTTTTGGATATTCTGCTTTTAATTGCTTTTTGCCTTGGATTTTTAGTTTATGATTTACTTTTGTTTGGATATTTGGCCTTTGATTGGCTTTTGCTTTGGTTTGGATATTTAGATTTTGCTTGACTTATGTTGTGATTGATTAAGTTTGTGAATGATTTAAGCTACTTGTTTTAGATATTTTCTGGTTTTGTTCTTTTCTCCTATCATTTTTGGCTTTTTGATGTTGCCAAAGGGGGAGAGAAACTAAGGGTAGATTTTAATCTAAAAACTAGGCCATAAATTCCAATCTTAAGAGGGAGTAAGGATGAGTGCACGCATTACAAATTGTATATCGTTTATCTTGTTTTCAGATTGTTGTCATCATAAAAAATGGGAAGATTGTAGAAGCATATGTTGTATGAAGCTTTTGATGACGCCAAAGATGAAAGCTATTCAAGATTGATCAAAGTCAAGATCAAGAATTCAAGAGAAACGATTAACAATTAGTCCATAGTATGTTAAAAGAATTCCTTAAAAGAGATTGCACAAGTTTGGCCTTAGGTTAATTCTTTAAAACATCTTACAAAAGTTTTTAAGTAAAACTCTATTTTTGAAAATATGATTTTCTCTCTGGTAATCAATTACCAAAGGCTGTAATCAATTACCAGAGACAAAAACTATTTTAAACAGCTTTCAGAAGTTTTTGAATTTAAATTTTAAAAACTGTAATCGATTACCAGTCATGAAATTTTGAAATTCAAATCTGAAGAGTCATAACTCCTCAAAATTAACTGAGTAATCGATTACCACATATTTGTAATCGATTACCAGTGAGAAAATTTTGAAAATAACTCCCAAAAAGTCACAATTGTTCACAAGTTTTTGAAAGGCCACCAAAGGCCTATAAATAGGTGACTTGGGATCAAATTTCTCGAGAGTTTTTCAGAACAATAATTGTTTTATCCTCTCAAAAGAAAGCATTGGTCAAACACTTGCAAAATCAATAAGAATTCTAATAAGATCTTCATCTTGTAACATTCTTCTCTACAAGAGAGAAATATTCTTCTTACTTTAAAGCAAACAACTGTTGTTCAAGAGACAGTGGGTATCTTGATTTGTAAGGATCTCTGAACACAAGAAAAGGGTATCCATGTGGGGTTCAGAATTTGTAAAAGGAATTTACAAGTTAGTGAAAATCTCAAGCAGGTTGCTTGAGGACTGGACGTAGGCATAGGGCGTGGCCGAACCAGTATAAAAACTGAGTTTGCATTTCTCTCTTCCCTAAACTTCTTTAATTTATTACATTTTATTTTTGCTTTGCTTATTTTAAAGAAGTATCATTTGAATAGCTCTTTACTTCATTCATATTAAGTGTGCATATTCTATTTCAAGAGAGAATTAAAATTTGATTAGGGAGAAATTTTTAAACTTAATTCACCCCCCTCCCTCCTCTTAAGTTATTGAGGCCACTTGTTTAATAGAGGCGTCCACTAATGAGGACAACAAGCTTAATGAAAACCAAATATAGTCATCTAGTAATAACAAGACAACATTTTCACTAAGGCTTTTTAGAAGAAAAAAAATACTTGGTGTGAAAAAAGTGCCAAAAACAGTTTAAAAGAATACTCAATAAAATCACTTAAAAAAGAAATAGAAATACTTAGTTTATATTGATATACTCAAACAAAGCTACGTCAAGTTCTTCTTTACGCAACTGTAAAGGATTCTACTAACCAAAGAACTTTGATTACAAACAAGTATTTTCTCCTGTCACACCTGGTTATAAAAGTATTCTATTTGCCACTTCTAGCACACTCTTAGACTCCTCCTAAAACTAAGACTATCCAAGTATAGTTTAACATTAAGTAACTTTTGGTTTTCACAAATCAAAGTTTGAATGAATATAATGATTCAACAGTACTCAAAGAGTGAATAATCACTTAAACTCAAATACAAATAACTTTGCTTAGTAAAGAATTGAGAAGATTAAGAGTTGAGTATATCATCTACTCAATTGTGTAGAGTTTCACTTCAGGGAACTTGTGCTCGCTTTTCACTTGATTACTTTTCTACCCTTGATTCCGAAGGAGAAACACCTTTTATAGACTTAAGTAAAAAAATTTGTTACGGGGTGCCTTGATATGACCGTTGCCTCACAACTAGAGTCACAACTAGAGGCGAAAACGCGTGGCGCACTTTGAATAGCGAGAATAGGAATAAAGTTACAGACAATTGCATGTGTTTCTCTTTTGCTACGAAAGCAACCTTTGAGGAATATTCTGTAAATACATTTTATTCTCTTCTATTTTTCCATTTCCTTAAATTTCAAACATTAGCAATTTAAATAAAGAGAGAAAAAACTATTAAAAAAAATGAGATTGTGCACTTTCCTTAGTAGCTAAAAAAACATTTTAGTATCTTATTAAACTTCACTTGTGAGGATATAAAATAAGTGTGTAGGTGATTTAAAGTCCAATGAAAGTAACTAAGAACAACTCATAGTGAAAACACTTAAATTTATAATAAGTAGACATGATTGTTTTAATAGCACGTTATATGTCAAATATATCTTAATAAAAAAATTCATTTTAAGTATGAAAGCGACTTACTAGAACTATAAATGTTGATATAATATAGAGTGACTTCTTTTACAAAATTTGTCATGGGTGCTTGTATATATAAAAATTCAAAGTGTGATAAGTCGTCCAATGATTCATGGATCGTCCAAACCTAACAAAATCAACAACAAAGAAAATGATGAATCCTCGAACTACATCCAGCATCAACCCCAACCCAACGACGAAGCTCTTCAACTTTCCGGACCACAATCCGCATGAACTCCCTTTCCTATATCTACGTTTCGCATTAAGCTTCATTGAGTGAAGTATCACTTCAACCCCCCATCTTTGATCTATGCGAACTCCCTTTATTGTTTTAGCTTCTCGATGAGAAACAAAGTTCATACACATGCCTTGGATTTGGCTCTTGAATTCGCTTCAACCCCCGTACGCATGTATTCCCTTGTTCTAAATCTGCGTTTTTCATACTCTTTTTTATAGATTTACAAACATTTTTCATACTCCTGGTGCAGGCAATGGGGTACAAAGTATATAAATAAATTTTAAAAATTGCAGTGCAACATCACTCAGGTAACAGGCAAAAACGTAACAATCAACCAATTAAATTTGAAGGAGGGATGAAAAATCTCAAATTTAAAAAAATAGGGAAAGAAATATTTCATTTTTTTAACAGGGGATCAATAATGCAGATTAAGGTATAATAGGAAGATTAAAATTATATTTTAGCTAATTTACTGTCATCCAGATATAACCTACGATCACATGTAAAAATAAATTGATTCACCGGTGTCTCATTTTTTGAGACAGTTTAGCTCAGTCAGATCCAATGTTTCTTTTTTCAATAAAAATTATATTATCAGATTTTCTAAATAGTTAAATTACATTGATCGTGGGTAGACTGGAAAATGTTTGTTTCAAGCTCCCCAAATAAAATGCTCAAACATAAAAAGGAAAAAAAATAAAGAAGTGAAAAGGAAAACATGGCCCCAATTTGGGCCTTCCCTTGCCATCAATCCCCCTTTTTTGTACTTCTTTTCCAATCAATAAAAAAAACAGTAGCAAAATAAAATATAAAAAAGAGAGAGAGAGAAAATATTACTTTTAAATTTTTAACACATCTTTTTGTGCAATTTTATTAGAGATATTACTGATTAGGTGTTTGATAGGATAGAGTTACTAGTTTTTTGCCTCTATAAAAGGCATGATGTAATCCATCTGACCTTACCTTTCTCATAATCAATACAAATCATATTTTCAGATTTATACATTTTCTCCTCTAAATCATGTTTTGGATCAAATGGTTATGGTAGTGCAGGGTTTACATATTCCTTTAACAGTTTTCGCTCTTTTTTTTTTCTTTTCAAAAAGCAAAATAGGAACAAACAACAAGTGAAATAAATGATTTTAACTGAGAAAAGAAATACATACTTCATTGTCTGTTTATAATTAATTAATTTTAAATGATAAAATCATCAATCATTTTATTAACCAAGACATTACTCCAAAAAAGTTAATTATTTATTCATTTTAAATTCGTAATCTGTAATATTTTCTTTCTTTTATTTTTATTTTTTACTTTTATCCTTTTTTTTTTACTTCCCTTCTTTTGTTCATTTTTTCTTGTCAAAGCATGAAATTAAAACAACCCAAAATTTCCCGATTAAAATCAGGATTGAGGGACAGTATTCCCATCAGAGAAATAGGAAGAGTATTACACATGCAATATCTCCAGCTCCAACTCTCCATCATAGACGCTTGACATTGAAATGAAAGAATAAATTTTGCAACTAGAAGTAAGACAACAAACAATAACCCTATCCAAGGTTCATTACATTAATCACTAGTCATTAATCTTGGTTAATTTCCTCGGAAGTCCTCTGTACATTACACGTACGAGTAAGGAAAATTATTTGCACCAAACAAGAAAAGAATTTTACTCCTACCCTTTCATTTTATACCCTACTACTTGCCTTTGTACCACCAAACACTGAGCAATGCTACTCCTCTCTGTACACTAACTTACTTGAGCTATATCAATTCCATCAGGATATTTGAATGTCTCAGCTGCGCCAAATTTGCGCCGTTCTTCCCAATCTTCTGATGGTTCTTCTTCACTGCTATCATCTTCTTCGCGGTCATCGGAAGGTGAGGAGGGATCATAAATACTTTTAGAACGGCACAATGGGGTTGCAAGCATGCTAACTTGATCATGGTGTGATATCTCAACTACAACTGCGTCATCATCTTTTGGGAGGGGTTGTTTCCATGGCTCTCCATCAATTCTCATGAATGTGCAGTCAGCTGCACCCTTGTGAAACTCAAAACGGATTCTGCTTGTCTGCATGGTAATAGCAGCATAGAAAATAACATAAGTTTGAGCTAAAAAAAAGAAAGGAGGGATTGAAATCACTTGTCTGTCCCTGTTTCATGTTCTCTTCCCCCCTATTTCCCCAATAGAAAAATGGCATGATTAAAAAAAATGTTTCATTAATTGAAAAAATATCATCTTTTTCTCACTTTATTTTTTATTTTAAAAGAGGGTGAGCCCTGGTGTAGCGGTAAAGTTGTGCCTTGGTGACTTGTTGGTCATGGGTTCAAATTCGGAAACAGCCTCTGGGCAATGGGGTAAGAAGTTTTTTTTTTATTTTTTATTTTAAAAAAAATATATAGAAAAAAGTGAAAAACAACTTTCTGGGACTGTTTGGTTTGAGAAAATGTTCACGGTTTTCATTTTCTATTACAAAAATGTCACTTTATTTTCACTTTGTTTTTTATTTAAAACAATTGTATATAACAGAAAATAAAAAAAATAAAAAAAGAGTTTGTATTCAGTATCTTTTATGCAAACTTTTGAAAATTGCAAACAAAGTGAAAAAAAAGATAGTATTTTTTAAATTAAAAGTTAAAAAAATGAAGTATTAAAAGTAGAAAACATATTCTCAAACCAAATGATCTCTTTTTTTTTTTTACTATTTTCTATATTAACATTCAAAAATAAGAAACAAAATAAAAGTAATGTGACGTGTGTAACTAAAAATTAAAAGTTCTCAAGACAGCCCTTACATTTTTCCTCTTATTGGTGGCATTTCTTTTGGGGAGGTGTTATTTGTCTTGAGAAGAGAAAACATTAAGGGAGGAGTGTTTAATAGGAGAGAAGTTTTTCATGCCTGAAAATCATGTTTCACCATCCAAAACATTTAGATAAGTTTGGTAAGAATTAAAGAGTTATATAATATTTTTATTAGTTATTTTAATTATTTATCACATTAATAAGAGTAACACAATACTTTTATGAAATTAAAAAAAAAAAAAACCCTACCTCTCTCCCGTGGGAAAATTCTTGTGAAAAATTACTTAAAAAACATTCCCAGAAAATATTGTTTTCAAGAATCTTATTTTTTAAAAATAGATACTAAACATGGGAGATTAAGATTACAAACACAAGATTCCGAGAAAATTCAAAACTTCTCCCCTAACAAACGTTTCCTAAAAGGAAGAGGTAATTTCCGTTCGAGAAAGAGTGTGACTTCTAAAAAAAGGGTCATATCATTTGTTCTATATTTCATATTATCTGTAGACTGTAGAGAAAAATTAATATCAGTTTCTATCTTTCCTCACATATATATCAAGAAAAAAAGAAAACTACTGGTATGATCACAAAACCGACATGTCCTACCTGTGCCAAACGAGTTCCGTGTCCCTTTGGTGCAAGCAAAACAAGACCATGCCAAGCATCTCTAAAACCAACTACCTCAAATAGGCCATCGTCCACATAGGGAAGAGTCAGGTCCCTCTGAAAAGCAAAATTATTTAGAATACTCAATCAAAATTCCCGTACATAAATCAGCCCAAGTTATGTGCCCAAGAAAAGTGAGAAATAAAATTTGGCACTTACATAAATTGATTTCTTCCTATTTGGTGTTCCCCAGGGATTGAGTCCACCAGAAAAGCTAGGCAAGTTGAGGCAAACTATTGACTTTATACTGTATATGAAGATCAAATGAGTTAGTATGAGGATCCATAAAATTATACCAAGGTTACAGGTCCTGTTTACTTTCTTTCTTAGCATCATTCCTACAACTTATGCGGCTTTATTTTTATTTTCCAGAGATACCATGATAGAAACTTTCGTATCCATGTCAAGTAAATCTAGTCAGAAAAACCTAAGAAAACTGAAGTTTGCAAAAATATAAAATCTCAAGGGAAGACTAATTGCATAGATGATGTTAAGTCATCAAGATATAGGATGCCCAAAAACTACCATTAAGTTTCATTAATGTTATTTTATAAGATTTATTGAATTTAGACAAATGCAAGATGTTACAAAAATCCATATTTTAGAGTGTCACCTGCGAGGTATGTGGAGATCTTCCCATTGACCTTTTTTCATTATCTTAACCTTTGCCAACTGAGCAATATTCCTGAGTCAAAATTTAAACATTATGGATTAGACTACCACGATAGAAGGCAAAATTGTAAAAGCAACACCACATAATTCAAAAAAATTTAAAAGACTTGAGACATTACAAGCAGTGTATCACTGCTAAACTATAATATAAGTCACAGTTATCACTGTCTCATTTTAGTATCAAAGAATCATAACTATTAAGTAAATATTTGAGGGAATGCTCATAACTTAGTAAAATGCTGTTATTAAATGTTTCTTGAATAAATAAATTGTACTAATTTTCTGCCATAATGAACCCATAAGTAATATAAACTGGTGCATCTTTAATAACTAACCGCAAAGAAGATTGAAACAGAGAACCAAAAAACCATCCTTGTGTACATCCAAGCTTCAGATAGGCACTCTGGTTAACAGGGGAAAAAAACATGGTGAGAGGGCTAATTATTGACAATAGAATGAAGATTCACCCCTAACTTATACCAAAATATCCCATATAGCTTCAAAATCTAATGATATATGGAAGGAATTGATCAAATAATAAGTAACTGGTTTGTAAGACCTCTACAAATTTTTCAGTCACTTGATAATTTAAATTTATCTTGAATGAAGAATATCCAGGAGATTCAAACTAGACTGCACTAAAAGGAGAACATCTTATATTTTAAGTAACTTCATATACATAATATTTCGTTCCATGTCTATCAGATAACAAATACTCAACTAATTTGGCAAAAACATGGCACACAAAAAGCTATTAGATTTAAAGTTTATTCAGTTAATTACTATAATCATCTGTAGCCATTTTGTGTTATCAGAAAAACATGTGCTTGGATGACTATAACTTCCAAATATCTTGTACAGCTATATGGATAAAGAAATGGAAGCAATAAAAATAATGAGAGTTGAAAACAATTTATAGCTTCAACATATCATATATGTGAGGAATTTGGTACCTGATTGTATAACTGATTTTTAAACTTTTCTGGATGTAATTTCCTCTCAGAATGAAATGCATAAGATACTTGAGCATCCATTCCTGCATAGAAAACATAAACATTTTTAGGGAATACTTGCTGGTTCCACTTATTTAATAGCTTTAAAATTTGTATTTAATCTTCCATCCCCAAACTTCATGTTGCCCCAGTGGCAAAGCCTTGGTTACCCAATTTCTGCAGCTCAACTTTTTTTCCCCTTCCAATGAACACTATAAAATTTTCAGAAATGTACTTGCCACCAACCCATACATTTTCAAAACAAGTCTTATTTTCTTACCCATGCTAAAGTAGTTCCAAAATCCCCCACGGTAAGTGTGGTAACCTTTCTGTAAATAGACAACAATTCACTGATAAGCATGCATGAAAATGCCCAAACTCCTTAAAGAAATGAAATTCTGTTTTGAAACATTTTTTCTTTTCCTACACCATCAAAATTCTGATTACTTTCTTTATATTCATGTGATTACCAGATAATCATTAAAACCATATGCCTGCGTAGTAAGCCCTTCTAATAGTTTTTAATGACACTCAAAAATTTCTATCAATGTCTATCATAAATTTGATGGTGAATCAGAAGTCATATTCCTGACCTGAGACCAGAAATTACCATATTGTTTTGGGAAAAAGAAATTAACCGAAATTAGTAGTAGAAAAGATTAACTTATTTTCATCAAACGATTACAGACTCTGTTGCTTCACAGATTTATTGGCACGACTAATTATGTACAGACATCAACAATGAATATATGTGTGTGTGTGTGTGTGTGTAACTCACCAAGTTTAGTTTATCTGTTGAAGAGACACGATTAAATGTATGCATAGCATGAGGCAGCTCAAGGGGTGCAATAGGGTCACATGAACCTTCTTTTGGAGCCTTCATTCTCATTATAATATGCCAACTGAAAAAAAAAAAAAAATATCATTTAGAAATAAAATTTCAGCTCAGTCAAAGAAATTTATTAGTTGCAAAATAACTAACAAAAGATGCTAACTATGTTTTTGTTCTTTATGTTGTACATGCTTCAAGATCCTATATGGAAGTACTGGACATATAGGAAAACAGGGTAGCCAATATCCTAATTCCACATGGGCAACAAATAGAAAACCACGGGTATATATTTGATCGGGCAACAAGGTTAATGGATGTAAAATTGACATCATTAAAATCTAGAAAAACCAAATATGTTCAACCTTCAAATAAACTAATGGCATAAAAAAATCAATACATGATATCTTGTATCGTATAAAAACACAACCAATTGCACAATGTGCTTAACACATGATAATGCCTCTTATCCACATGATAAAAATTCCTGTCCAGAGCTCTGCTATTTCAGAGAGAAGTGAAGAGTGCTACATAAGGCCAAAAAATTCTATATTCGTTTATTTTAAAGTACATCAGATCTTGAAACATTAGTGTCAAATGGGTATAGTAAAATAAGGGAGGACACGGAAGGGAAATATCTTAAATATAAGAAAAAAAATTACCGAACAACAATAACAAAACCATGTAATTTAAAGCAAGCCATGTTAAAATACTTGATTCCTATCATCAAATACATAATTGTCTCACACATGTAACTTACGTAACCAGAATATTTCTAGAGAAAAGTTCTGCTGCTGTTCAGTGATGATATGTTGAATCTAGTACACATTTTAGCAAGTGCACTTAAGAAGTTTCACTAGATTTGAATATTCAAATAAAATGGAGTAAATACCTGTCTATTTTCATTTCCTTTGCCGCTTTTACATGATTTAGGAATGTCTCCACTGATTGGAGATCCGTGGTTGGATTTTTCTTTCCCTGTAAATGAAAATGCCATGTTCAGCACATGTACAACTCATGCACTGCTTCCAGTACAGAACAAAACCTCGCACTTGACCATGATTAAAAAGGAAGGTAGCTCCTAATGTCTGAGCAATGAGTTTATTAATTTTTTATCAATAATTTTAGAACACCCACACCCACATGCATTAAATTCATACTTGACAAATATTGCAACATGTCCAAGAAAAAACATCTAGCAAAAATCCAGACATAGTTTGTACCATAGTGGAGTAAATTAAATCATTGAATTCGCAATTAAAAAATTACTCTTGCAATTCATGATTTGAATGGCAATTTGATAGATAAAGTTCATACCAGAAAATGACCATAAAAAAGTAAGCAAAATGATTACTGATCTAAGTGATTATAACAAGGTATGGAAATGGTCAACTCTATGAATTGAGCATATCATGAAATTCACATATTTCAGCAGATTGAATAAAGAGTCAAATAAAATACCCATCCAAACGCAAAGGGAAGATTATTTCCCGTCCCCAATGGCACAGTAGCAATTGGTGGCGGTTGAGGTAATTTAAGGTCAGATACAACTCCTAGAAGCCAGCTGGCAGTACCATCTCCACCTGCAACCTGATTTTCCAGAATACATTAGAAACAGAGATTAATCAAAGATCATCAAAGAATAAAACCATTACAACATGAATATGCTTTCTTGCTTCAAGTACATAAGAATTGGAGAGCACAACATAGCAATCATCTTACAATTATTCTCAACCTATTCTGAATTTCAGCTGCAAAATTATCTCCATTGTGCTTGAGTGTTTCCAATGTAGCATAAAGCTTCTGCAGAACCTTATCCGGAGCATTTTTCCCCAACTCAAAAACCTGGTACATCAATCAAATTGTCTTGCCATCAAACAGGTTGCCCCACCTTAAACAAACTCAAATAATGTGCCCCACTTGCAAAAAAAAGACAAAAAAGGAAAAAACATTGTACCTGGTTTCTGTTAAGAAGTGTACTATAGGAAACAAGAAGCTCCCCTCCAAGCTGGCCACCACTTTTGGTGTTTATGAAAACAATCACAGGGCAAGCAGGTACATGTGAAACACTTCTCACCTCAGATCCCGGCACTAATATGTAATCCGGAATACAGAACTCCCTCAAAGTTCTATCATAGTTACCATCCCCCATTGCTATTTCCCAACTGCACATTATTATCACACACACACAAAAAAAAAAAAAAAAACAATCAAATTCAAGTTCACAAATTACATGAATTGGACAAAATATAGTGTTATAATCATGTCAGAATTAGAGTTTCACTTTAGTAACCTAAATAACAATAACAAAAATAAAGTACTAAGTGAGATCGTCAACTAAATGGATCACACAATGCTATTCAACTAATCTTATGCTGATTTATAATGCAAATCTTTATTAATAAAAAAAACTTCAATTATAATTAAAGATCGATACCAAAAGCAGCTAAAGAATTCCATCTAAGTTTTGCCCAAATAAATTTTGAAGTAATAAAAATATAATACAGCCTAACATAAACGGTGAAAATTTAAAAATAAATAAATAAAACATTAAATATTAAAAAATTAAAAAATACAAAAGAGCAAGACGCTAATGACGATCCACCACCACCTCCTAACGAGGAAACGAAAACCTTTGCAATCTCTCGCCACCATTTTCCTCGAACAACGCGCAAGTTCGTTACGCGTGTCCTTTAGTTACGCCGTTTTGAACTTTCAACCAACTTCGGCGAACATAATAACAACAACAACGAAGCTAAATTATAAGCATAACAAAAGAGAGTTAACTTTCTAACAAGAAACAAAAAGCACCGCGAAACATTAACGCATTCAATTGTTTTCAGTTTAATCGTCCACAGAATCGGATTCGGCAAAAGCTGGAAAAAAAAGCTAATTTATTCGGAGTTCCAAACAGGGCCTTGCGCCCGTAGTGCGAACAGGTATCAGGCAACATGCATGAGCAGCGCCAAGAGAATTAATAAAAAGAAAAGAAAAGAAGAAGATGCCTTACCGAAAGGGTACCGTATCTGCGTGTTGTGTTGCTTTTCTTAAGAGATATTCAGAGCGATCCCAAAGAAAACACAGTAATTTTTGTTTTGTTTTGTTTAGCTTACGAAGTAATAGTGGATTCCTTCGAAAGTGAGTATCTCGCAAAGTGCGCGTAGAGAAGAGGAGAGAAGATTACGTGAAAGGCTGATGAATTTTGTGAAGTTTTGAGATAGTTGAAGTTATGAGGTGGGGTTATAAAGGTGAAGGGTTGAATGTGACAGAGGAAGACGAAGGCGTAAAAGATTTAAAAATCTCTGCCGCGTCACGCCACGGTTTCAGTGGCTTTATAGACTTTCGAATTCGTCGTTGATGAGTGGGACCCATGCTTCAACGAATCTATCTGACATGGAAATTTCCGAGAATGGATTGTATAATAAATGGAAACGTCCACTATATTTTAGGCAGATTATTACAATGGAAGGAAGGGTAATAAGAAAAAATAAATGTAAAAAAAAGACATAAACGGAACAAGTAAAGTAAAAAAAAAAAAGTTTAATAATTATATAGGATAGCATAAAATAATTTTACCATATATTTATATAACTCCTAACATGAGAGTAAGAGTGTAATACTATAATACTTGGGTAAAAATAATATAAAATGTTTCTTACATGAAAATAAGAGTGTAAGTGGATCATATCTATCCCACGAATCCGTTCAATTAAATTTAATCCCATTATATTTTTATAGGTTGGATTAAGATTATTTTATTAAACCAAATTAAAATTGGGTTGTATAATAAATTTAAAGTTTCGAACATAATAAACTCAATTCAACACGAATACATAATAATTATATAATTAAAAATATGAATAGTCTGCTAATTTAAAAAAATCTAGAGATCTAAAGTAAACTTTCATAATTATAGCTAGTATAGCGATAATTAAATTTTAAAACATTTTTAAAAACACATTTTTCAAATAATTATTTAATAGGCAGCAAGTTGATCACAATCCTAATATCATCCATTAAGCTAGATTATGCAAAGGGAATACACAATCAATGGAAATAAATAAAACTAACATTACTAATGGAAATAAATAAAACCAACATTACTAATGAAATGGGTTCAAGTACAATAACTGTATATACATCGAATATCAATATAAAATATGTAAATAAACTACGCTTGATCCGTGCGCCGCTTGCGTCAAGACCTAACATATACTAGCCGGTCTTATGTGACACTCCTATCCATCCTGAGGCATTCTTCGATCACCTCATGTGTCGATGAGCCTGACATGACCACCCCTAGGCTCAGATGACACTCCAACCTCTCAACAATCCCATAGCAAACTTCCTATTAAATATAAAACAAACAGATTAGATAAATTATTATGAAAATATTGACGTAAATTATTAGTATTACTTGCCACTGCATGTCTAGGCTCGTCCACAGCAGGCCTCGCAGATGTCAATGGTGCTCTTGACTCTGGCACGTGAGGGATATCTGTCTCTGGGACCTGAGGGACGACTCGAGGCTGCGGAGCATGACCATTTGGCAGAGGATCTGATGTCTGGCCTGGTGTCATGAAAGGATGCGAAATGCGGAAGAACCAGTCTATGTAATCGCTGGCACACTGACCTAGCACAACACACACATCACCTGCTGCAACCATATGATCCGAATAGTGCATCCACCTGTCGTGTATACGCCACCTATGAATCGACAGGCGAAGCAGGAATGGTCTGGGTGTATCCAAACTGCCGCATGACCCTCTTTGGTCGGTAATACACAACAATGGGCCCCCAGCGCAGGAGACCAGAATAGCATGAAATCATATGGAAGTCCCGGACCGGTCGATGCTCCCCATATGGGATCCAACAGAAATCTGGAATCCGGAGTCGGTCTAGGTGCTCCCTATACGCCGGTGTACGTATGCTCTTCACGGTCTTCTTCGTAGTAATCCACCTATAGGCACACGGTGAATCCTCGTCGTAGTCTGGATCAGCAATGGACTCCACGACTGAGGGAAAGTGCTCGTATATCCAACACTACAGAGATAACATGAAAATCATAAACATTAATAATGAAAGTCTAACAAAATTTAAAGTTAAACATTGTTGAACTTCAATGAATGAAAAACATGTTTGTTACCTGCAGCAGTGGGATGTAACCACCAAGCTATCGGCTGCTGCTGATAGAAGCATTGTTCAGGTGGTCGTACATATGCACCAGCGCAACTACTCCCCAGGCGTACCTCCCAATCTGACTGAGGTCACGAAGGGCCTCCAAAAACACAATATGAACATTGGTTGCACTCTTGTTAGCAAACAGAGTGCAACCCAGAAGATGAAGAAGATACGCGCGAGCCGTAGCTGGCCAATGACCTGCCTGGAATTGGAGTTCATAGATATCACGTACCCATTGCAGGCATACGTACAGTCCACGACACCACCTTGTCTCAGCCCTGGCAGCCTCTACAGAGACCATCAATAAGTCCACCAGCATCTGTACCACATCATCCACGTGCAAGGGCTAAAAGGCATGCAAGTGGCCAACCACGGGCAGATGCAGAAAAGACGAGATGTCATCCAGCGTGATCGTCACCTCTCCCACAGGGAGATGGAAACTAGACGTCTCCCGGTGCCATCGCTCGACAAACGATGACAAAAGTCCCCAATCGCCAGTGTCTACCGAACACGCAATTAAAGGACTTAGTCCTGTCCCAGCAACTAGCCCCTCAATGGCAGGGACAGGCTTGCCTAAACTATGCATCTTCCTCCCTTGAGAGGATAGCTTCAACTCAGGACGCTCTCGAATTGAAGTTTAAAGGAACACACAATTCGTTAACATCATCTTTTAAAGGAAAACAAATTTCAATCATAAAGTATAATTAACAACTAACTAAAATTCAATATTATAAATACCTCTCTCTTCCATACACTGCTTGCAATGTGATCCGCATACTCGATCAGCACGGATGGATCCCTCGGACTACCCGGAAATCCCTCAGGCTCATCCTCAACAGCTTGTACGCCTGTGTCTGTAGGAGTGTCTGCCCCAGTGTCATGTACATCACCTCCTGCCATCGGCTCATCTGCATATATGACAACCTCAATCGAAGCTCCAGCAGCCACTGTCGTAGGGACCACTGGCTCATCGTGCTCAGCAGTGACAGCTACTCTCTACCTGCATGCGGATGCGGTAGGCCGTCGACGTTGTGGAGCATCATCAGAATCATCACGATCTCCTCTGCCCACACCTTTGCCAGTAACGTGACCTAAGGCACAACCTAATCCTCTAGTCCTAACCATGATCTGTAAATCAGTATCGCAAATTCCATCACTGATTTCATTCACTCAAATTTCATCGGTCTAACGCAAATTTCATCGACTCAAAGTCATGCAAGTTGTCAGGATTTCATTGACTGTAGGGTTGTCATTCAGTCAATTATTTATTTGCAAACTTGTCAGGATTACATTTATGTATTTGAAAAGTTTAGTTTAAATGTGTATTTTTTTTTAGAAATTTTAGACAATTAAAAATCTATCAAACCCAATGTTAATATTAGTTGAAGTTAAATTTTGAAGTTGCATTTATAATACTGGATGTATTAGAGGTATGCACCATATTCACCAAGCAGACTATATGTCATTCCTCGTACAATTGGTAATGGCTCAATTCCTAGGGTTTCCTTTGAGAGGAAGAGTTCTTGGAGGATCATCAGCTATAAATGGAGGGTTTTATAGTAGAGCAACTGAGGAATTTGTATGCAAAGATGGTTGGGACAAAGAGCTAGTCAAAGTTAACTCTCGTAACTGTAGAAGCAAACTTCATTGCTTCATGATGATGAATCAAGATTGATTCAAGGTGTTTTGATGATAACAAAGATGATGACAAAAAGCCCATGAGAATGATTTCAAGATTGAGTCAAGAACAATTCAAGAATCAAGAGAAAGATTCAAGAGAAGTTTCAAATTTCAAGTTTTCAAGAATCAAGAATCAAGAATAATCAAGAACACGATTCAAGATTCAAGAATCAAGAAAAGACTCAATCAAGATAAGTACTAAAAAGTTTTTCAAAACATTGAGTAGCACATGAATTTTTCACAAAACCTTTTACCAAAGAGTTTTTACTCTCTGGTAATCGATTACCAGTTTATTGTAATCGATTATCGGTAGCAAAGATTGTTTTCAAAAAGCTTTCAACTGAATTTACAATGTTCCAATTGATTTCAAATCAGTGTAATCGATTACAATGATTTGGTAATCGATTACCAGTGTGTTTGAACATTGAAATTCAAATTTAAATGTGAAGAGTCACATCCTTTCGCAAAAATGCTTTGTGTAATCGATTACAATGATTTGGTAATCGATTACCAATGATAAGTTTTGAACAAAAATCAAAAGATGTAACTCTTCCAATGATTTTCAAGTTTTTCTAAAAGTTATAACTCTTCTAATGGTTTTCTTGACCAGACATGAAGAGTCTATAAAAGCAAGACCTTAACGTGCATTTTACGTACATTGAATACATTGATTTCAATCTTTTACATCCTTTGAATCTCTTTGAACATCCTCTTGAATTTCTTCTTCTTCTTCATTTGCAAAAGCTTTCTTAAGTTTTCTGGTTTTCCAAACCTTGAAAACAAAACTTGTGCTATTCATCTTTTTTATTCCCTTCTCCCTTTGCCAAAAAGAATTCGCCAAGAACTAACCACCTAAATTCTTTTTGTGTCTCTCTTCTCCCTTTTCCAAAAGAACGAAGGACTAACCGCCTGAATTCTTTTGTATCTCCCTTCTCCCTTGTCAAAGAATTTAAAACGACACAGTCTGAGAATTCTTTTGATTCTTCCCTTTCCCATAAACAAAAGATTTCAAAGGACTAACCGCCTGGGAATTCTTTTGTTTCCCCCTTCACAAAGTTTCGAAGGACTAACCGCTTGAGAACTTTGTCTTAACACATTGGAGGGTACATCCTTTGTGGTACAAGTAGAGGGTACATCTACTTGGATTGTTGTGATTGAGAACAAGAGAGGGTACATCTCTTGTGGATCAGTTCTAGTGGAGGGTACATCCACTAGGTTGTTCAAAGAGAACAAGGGAGGGTACATCCCTTGTGGATCTTTGCTTGTAAAAGGATTTTTACAAGGTTGAAAAGAAATCTCAAGGATCGCAGGTCGCTTAGGGACTGCATGTAGGCACGGGTTATTGCCGAACCAGTATAAGTCTCTTGTGTTTGTCTTCTTCTTCCCTACTCTTTTAATTTCCGCTGTGCACTTTAATTATTGTTTTTACATTTGGTAATATTAAGAAGGATAGATTTTTAATTAGTAAATGTTCGTTAATAATTAATTCAACCCCCCATTCTTAATTATTCCGAGGCTACTTGATCTAACAGTAACTTCCATAGACACTCTCGTAGATTTAGAATTTAACTCTTGCTTTTCCATTTTTTTAATAAAAAAGTTAAATTTTAGTACATGGTGGGTAAGCTTGTGAATTGCCCACACTTCAAATCTTAAGGACTCTGGTGTGGTGTGAGAGGAGTTATTAGAAATATAATATGAACTCATTTATGCATATTTACTAAAAAATTTAAACTTCTAGAATTATTGTTGTTTCATGATAATGGCATCGAGGATTTGACTATGATCATGAATCCCCCTTATGCATGCAGTGAGACATCTTGAGATGAACTATTGTTTCCTGCATTTCCTAGTTGTTTCCTGCACTCCCCTTTTACCATTCAAAATGGTTAATCTGAAATATTAAATTATATTCTGGAATGTATTTTCTTTTTGGCTTTCAGAATGATTAATTTGAAAGGTCAAAACAATTCTAGAAAGAGTACATAAAACAATTGGGAAGTGCAAGAAGCAACAACCCTTGAGATGGGAGGAGTGAGGAAATTTCTACCTAGGCCATTCTTAGTTAACCTAAATACCTAGCAAAATTGATTAGTCGAACCCAATCTTAACTTTGGGCCTACGGTTGTCAATATTGCCCAAAACAAAAAACCATCATGCCATGTATCTTTGTATTGAACAAACATGTTTATATTGGATTGCAATTGTTTCAAAGAATTAAGCGACTAGTATTTTTACTCTTTTTCATCAATAATTAGCTTAAACTTATACCTATCTTTCATAGAGTTTTAGACTTCACATTTTCATGCATCATATCTAAATTAATTTCTTGTTAGTAACATGTATTGTCATAGACTTGTCAAATGGACCATATCATTTAAGCTTTGAATTTAACCTCTAAAATCAAGACCTCATCATGAAAAAACTCACAATCCTCATGTTGTTATGTGCACGACTATTTTCCCATCATATCCCTTAAAAGAGACCACTCTTCACTTCACTCAGCTATGTGTAAGACAAAAAATATTTATATAACAAAAATCCACTTTCAAACCAATTACACACAATCCCACTATTGTCACCTACATTTCTTCTTCTTGGAGTGTCTTGTAAATACTCACTTCAATTCCATTCATCAAGACAAGGCACTAGCACAAGAAGACCAATTACTAACCTATTACCAGAGGCACACCTCAGCTAACCTTCTGAATGCAGGGAACCCAAAGAACCTCAAAATCCTTCTAAATGCCACAGTCAAGAGTATCATCTTTCATCACAGTAGTAAGTGAAACAAAATAATAATAATAATAAAGCTTTTTAATAACTACTTATAATATGTGGTTAAAATTTTGATTGGATTCACTTTTTTCATGAGTGCTTATAGGAAAAAAAAATAGAACACATTAAATTTCTTCTATCAGTATGTACTTTAACTTCCATAGACACTCTCGTAGCTTTTCTAATAGCTAATACATAAATCCATTATGGATTCAAGAAAAAAAATTCATTTCATTTTACACTCCTATTTTCTTCTATGAATATTTATAAAAAAACATTATCTGAATAGTGCTTAACTAGTTTTTTTCAGTCACCAATTCAATATTCAATCCTGAATTTTGACCACTCAACTGCTGTAGGTTACAAGAATGAAACTAGAGCTAAGGGTATAAGGTTCATCGAGAGTAATGGCACCTTGGATGAAACCAATGAAGCATGCATAAACAAAGCCAAGAATTCAAGTTCAAGGGGTGATGTCATTTTGGCAGCAGGTGCATTAGGTAGTCCCCAACTTATGATGCTAAGTGGTAATTACATAAAAGGCAATTACATATTTGCATTAAATCAAATTGAAACAATTGATATTCTCCAAAATGACACTATTTATCAAATTTTAGCATAGATTCAAAGGTGGTCCTAATAACCAAAATTCCTAATTGTTTTTTTTATGGATCAAGCTGATCTGTAACCTTCCGGATCAAGTTGATCCGGAAAAAGCTTACGGATCACCTTGATCCGTAAACTCCTGGACTGCTAATGACGCCGGTGAATGAAGCAAAACGTTGCTTACCTCGACAATGCTGACGCGCGGAGGGAGAACACCACCCTCAAATTTCCTGGGCTACTCAACACCAACGGTGGCGTGGTCACAGAACGAAACACCGACGAAGAAGATGACGACAACACTCTCGGGGGGAACAAATGCGATGCGGATGATGACGACGATGGGTCAATCTTTTTTGAGACCAGCCTAGACTAAAAGGAAGAAGAATGCAAGTGAGGTGAGGTGAGGTGAGGGGTGAGGAAGTAGACCAAAAGCTTCAATAAGGAAGAAGAAGAAGAAATGGTTAGGAAGAAGAAGCGGAACGCGGGAGGGAGGGAGAGAGACAAGAATGAACCGTTTTTTTTTTTTTAAATTAAGCCAAGGGTACAAATGTCTTTTCTCCTTAAGTGCTCGGTGCACCAACAAAAATGCTAGGTGCACCTAACAACACTCATCATATAATTCATCTAATTTATGAAACCATCTATTTGGGCTTCCTAGCCCATCCTATCAACTTCCAAGTTCTAGGGCTTTGCTAGGTGCACCAGGCATATTGTTTGTGCATCCAACATTAAAACAAAATTTCAAAAATACCCTTAAGTGTTTTTTGTTTTTATAGATTACATAATCCGTATAATTCATAGGAACTACGTGATCCGTATGACTCATACGGATTACATAATCCATATGGGTTAATCGGTATAACTCATACGGATCATGTAATCCGTATGATCTGTAAGTGTTCTGTAAGTGTTTTTTTTCTTAAAAAATTCAATTAGCTAATCCATATGTTTTTTTAATTTATTAATAAATATTTTTTTATTTATAAAAAATATATACGAATTAAATAATTCGTATGAGTTATATCAAAATTAATTATCACAAAATTTATTATTTAAATTTACATGCGCATTAAATATACATTAGAATTTTATTGTTATATATAATAATATTATTAATTTTATAACATAATTGGCCTATTAATTCAGCCGATTTAATGTCACTAAATAACAGTCACACCCGGCACCTAGATTATCTATGAGAGAATAGAGAGAACCCGAGAGTGTACGAAGAAAATAAAGTGAATGCCTCCAGAGAAATAGTGCTAAAATTGACTTCAAGAATTCATTTCATAATTTTCTAATTACTAATAATACTCCCCAGTTCCAAAATGATTCATGCATGTTTAAGATTTTTCACATGGACTAAGAAAGTATTATAAGAGAATTAATATTTATTAAAAAAATAATTTTACTAAAATGCCCTTGATTTCTCTCTCTCAACTTTAATAACTGGATTATTAAGTCTTCTAAGACAATATTATTTATTACATGAAAAAATTAGAATAAATGTTTGAATATCTCATTAAAACATCAATCAATTTAGAATTTTTTTAAAGGCTAAAACTGAAGTAATTTTAGAATGGATGAAGTATTTTTTTACCTTTATTACTTTTACCCAAAAACTAATATTTTCACTTAAACAGATTGAGAATAAAAAATAACTAACAATAAATAAGTTAAAATTTTAAAAGGAACTCTTTTTCCATGTGAAGGAAAGTGGTAGAATCAAAAGATACCTATGATACTACTTCACAAAGTACCAATGAAATTCCAGAACTGTGAGCATAACTCACCTAGAGAAGAGAATTATTGTACTAACTCAAACTGCAAACAACTTTACCTAATTGTAACTACTTAACTCGTTAGACAAGAAGGATCTCCTTACAAATGTTGTCCACCAAATAAGAAAAGTGATGTCAAAGGCATAAAAAGGAACTCCTTGTAACAAGAATTTTCTATCCTTAACAATTTTTTTTACCAAAAGGGGGCAAAATTATTATAAACACCCTAGTAGTATTGCAGAATTTATAGCTAGACAATTAAATAATAGAGTTTCGTTTCGTAAAGCAATGAAAAAAGCTATTGAATTAACTAAACATGTGGGTACAAAAGGAGTTCAAGTACAAATTGCATGACATATTGACAAAAAAAACATGTTGAATGGATCAAAAAAGGTAAGATTCCTCTACAAACCATTCGAGCGAAAGTTGATTTTTCTTTTCTTTTCAGAATTATCAAATGGAGATAGATTTTGAAAAAAATACCCATTTAAGGACAAGTCGTAAATGGAACCACCTCTTTGTTCATTGAAATATGAATGACAAAGTCTACTCGAATCCTACGGGTATCCATAAAAATATCCACAAACTGGGAGGATAATTACATACATAATGGAATTGGGCATGAGAGCAAGTATTTACTTGCAAATTTACACACACACACACATTAATATAATTACAATATGTTACTTAAATAAATAATATATATTATATAATTCTTAGTGAAGATTAAATATGTCACACTTAAAGATTCATTAAATGTTCTTTTTAGAAGTTCAATTTGATCATTTATCTTCTTTTTTTTTTATTCAGTTTACTCCTTTATCTTTTAAAAAATTTTATTTGGTCTTTTATATTTTTTTTTTTGGTTCAATTTGATCATTTATCTTATTTTGTTTGCTCAATTTGGTCATTTAGTCTATTTAAGATTGACGTCGTCAATCATTTAAAAATGAACTTTTCTGGTTTAGTTTTCTCCCCTTCCCCTCTACTTCATTTTTAACAAAAAAAAAATCATTTTTAGATATTAACGACGTTAATCTTAAATGGACCTAATGACCAAATTAAATAAATAAATAAAAAGATAAATGACCAAAATAAAACTTTTTAAAATATAAAGGACTAAACTTGACTAAAAAAATAAGACAAAAAACTACATTGAATTTTTTAAAAGATAAACGACCAAACTGAACTAAAAAAATAAGATAAGGGACCAAATAGGTCATTCGGCCTTCTATATATATTGAATTAGGGGTCCAAAGCAACATATAGACTTGAGAGATAAGCATTTGCAAAAATATGAAAAAGTTGATTCAAATGAAGAGGTCAAATACCCTTTCCATATGTGTGTTTTCTGTTTTAATTTATAATGTAAATTATGAGCTAATTAATTTCACTATATTATTAGTTAGATGATTATCTTTGCAATATTATCTATTTATGACTTGAGTTTGGACAAATCAATATTATGTTTGCTTGTTTTTAATATTATGTGTGAATGTTTTTAATGTTATGCGTTCTAAATTTAAGAATTTATTTTTAATTTACTTGTAGTAATTGCTTTGATTAATTTTTTTTATTGATTTATTAACTTTATACATAAGTAAAATGCGGGTCATGGATGCGAGTACGACTATATAGATACTCAGCAAGTACGAAGATGAGAATTAAAGTTGTTATACACACAAATATAAAACCAGATATGGGATTTTGTTTGAAGCACAAATATGGGAATTTTTTCATAGAACGTAAAACAAATAAATATGCTATACGTTATAACCAATTGAGCTAACAGGTCAATTATGTTATAAAATAATTAATGTCGTTATATATAACAATAAAAAATCTAATGTATATTTAATGCACATGTAAATTTAGATAATAAATTTTGTGACAATTAATTTTGATCTAATAATTAATTTGTTTTTATATATAAATTTTTATGAAACCTATGATTTTTATTTACCATTTATATACGTAAAAAAATTAATTATTAGATCAAAATTAATTGTCACAAAATTTATTATCTAAATTTATATATGCATTAAATATACAATAGAAATTTTATTGTTATATAAAGCGACATTAATTATTTTATAACATAATTGGCCTATTAGCTTAATTGATTAGAGTGTCATTATAATAATGAGAAAGTCACATGTTCAATTCATGCATGAACTATTAATTTTAAATTAATTCGTAAAACATATTTTTGAATTTTGTTTTTAAAAAATCATTTATGGATTGGTCAATCCGTATTGGACTTATGAATTTGCCAATCCATATCAGTTTTACAAAGGTCAAAAAATGAAATTTTGCTATTTTGGTGGGTGTATCAATAATTATGTTAGGTGCACAAAGTAATACCCGCGGATCAGTCATAAAATAGTTGGGGAATGTTGTTATAGAAATTCGTAGAGTTGAAATATTTGCCCAAAAATGTATTGTTAATTGGGCCATGATCTATGTTAGTTAATTTATCGAGGAATGAAGTGTGTGAAGAAAAACTAATATTAAAAAAAATGAGGCTCCATGAATGTCCCATAAATGAATTGATAATTGGCCCCCAAAAAATAATATTAAAAAATGAGGCTTCATGAATGACAAAAAGGGAGTGCATGAAGCAACATGAATTTGCAAAAAAAAAAAAAAAATCTACGAAAGAAAATAATTATTTTTCTCAAGTCAAAATTAAAGTGATATTTAAAGTTGTTAATGACTTTGTACTTTTTTTACTGATTTGATTTTGTTAGTTTTTAACCTCCAAAAAATCATACTTTTAAAATAAAAAATAAAATATTTGTGGTAAAAAGTTATCACAAATTATAAATTTGTAATTTTATGCTTGGCTCACGCTTTCCACAAGAACTCAAAAGAACATTTTGCAAATTTCAGGAATTTAAAAAAACAAAGGGATAAAAAAGTAAATATTTCTAATTTAAAAGACTAAAAACATATTTGAGTCTAAAGAAATATGTTAATATAAAAAAGATGGTGGTAACTAAAACAACATAACATTGTCTTTATAGCGTACTACCCATTTATTATGACTTGTATGATATTAGACTTAATTCACCTAATGAATTTGACGTTGTCATTTTGTTTAATTTCAAAGTATCTTATGAAGTCATTCCATCCTTGGCCAAGTTGGAATTCATCACATGCATTAGGAATGATGGACCATCTTTCGTACGTTTCGTCAGACAAATATACTAGAATGTCATTTGCAATAGTGTTGGAGATGTAGTCCACAACACGATCAGGAATAACCTATACATGAAACATATTTAACATTTGTCAGTATACTAGAACGTTATTGAATAAGAGATGTTTTAATATTTTTAAGGGAAAAAATTGGTGTTAATTATTTACCATTGGTTGAGTAGAATTTGCTAAGGGTTGAGCAATCGTTATTTCCCACAACAGTTCTTAGTGTGTGATAATTGGTGGATCTTGTAAGACGTCACTAATTCGCGACATAGTCATGTTGAAGAAACTATACCGATTGTAAGTGAATTTAAGCATCATTGTTTTCTGTATATTATAATATTCAATAATAGTGTGAACGCCGTTGGTCAATTTCATCTGCCAACCTTGTTACAACTTGCATACGAATGCACCATCATTGTCACCCATAATGTAAAATTTATCTTTTAATTCATGCCTCCAGTGACGCATGAATTGGTTTGGAATGGTGACATAATCCTACAATCATTCAAATAAATTACTATAAATCAACGGGCTTGGAATTTTCATATGAATGAACATTAAAATAGCAGAGTATGTGTATAGGTAAGACATATGGTTTATGTTGTTATTTATGACATTTTGTAGCATAGAAAAATGATGAAGACTTAATTACTCTATCTAAGTGTAGTATTGTGTTGAAGTTCATGCATGCATCCATTTTTTAACCTATTTTCACATTCAAGGGCTTATTGTCTAGAATAAGTTAACAAAGTTAGAAAAGGATGGTTGCAACACGCAAAATACTCCAATACTTTTTTGGTCGTGAGGTGCGAAGTATTAGAAACGATTCGTAAAGGGGTTACCTTCGAACATAAAGAGGTTTAAAAACACAAAAAATGAAGCATGCAACACAAAAAATGGTTTATACCTATACCTTGGTTGAGAGATGCGAGCTAGGAGGAGTGAAAAGATAATGAAGTGTCTTGAAAGCCTTGAAGAAGATTTGCAAAATCAAATGTAGAATGATACTTTAAAGACATACACTGGAGAGCATATAATATGTCATAATATTTATCGGTTGCCTATAATTACTTTGCATTTTCCTTTTGCATTAATCAAATAAAATATGTTAATGTTATATGTACCTATCATTTTTGGGAATATTTATTAACTTATGTGGCTGACCTCTATTTTTAATGGTTGAGAGAACCACTTATTTTATATAGTCGTTGTTCATTTTCGTCCATTTTAATTTTAATTTCCAATATTTTTTAAACATGACTTAGTTGTTATATAATTATAATTATTTTATATATATTAGGCGCAATTATTTATTTGCTTCCCAAATAATTTTAAATGGTTAAATTTGGTCTCAAAAATTTCAAAAACTAATTAACTTGGTCCACAAATTATTTTAAATAGTTAAATTTTGTCCTTAAGTTTGTAAAAATTTGAGGTTGAAATTGATTTTTCCTTTAAGAAAATTAGAATCAAATTGATTTGTTTTTAAAAAGTTAAAAATCAAATTAGATTTGTTAAAAATTTGAAAATTAAATTAAAACATTTAAAATAATTTAGTAATCAAATTCATACTTTTTCCTATTTGACAGTTTTACTATTATCAGATAAATTTTTAAAAGAAAGAGAGATTTTTATGTTGTTTTACACTTGGAAACTTTTGTCTCCTTGTGTAGGGTTGCTTGTAGGCATAGTAGTATCTAAAAGTTTTATGTCATTCAATCGGCAAATTTCCCCATTTGGGGTACTTTTAAAAAGTATTTTCTCATATGGGGTTGTTTTAAAAGATATTTCGGCAGGGGGCACTTTTGCACGTAAAGTGCATGCATGGCCCAAGCAAATCGCCAGTGGGACTGGCAAGTTCGCTGTTGGTGAAGGACTCGCCATTGTGAATGGCGATATGCACATGCAAGGTGAAGAACTCGCCACTGGGAATGGTGACATACACAGCAAGGGGAATCGCCAGTTTGACTGGCTAGTTCCCACCACGTAGGCTCAGGGCTAGGCGTCAGGCCATGTAGGTGCAATACGCCATGCAGGTGCAGAGGTCAGCTCTGGTGCAGGAGGGAATCACCATTCTCATTGGCGGGTTGGGCTTTGTGGGAATTGCCAGCATGGCTGGCGAGTTGCTTTAATTGAAATTTCCTCCATTATAAAAGAAGAAGCTGGATGAGTTCCACAGCTACGCTTGCATTGCTTTCTTCTTCTTCTTCATATTACTCCAGTACATTGCGGTTCTTCTTGTTTTCTTTTTGGTAAGTATTTTATAATGGTAAATATTTGTTGTGTTATATATATATATATATATATATATGTTAACTTAATTTTAGTAAAAATTATTTACGTTAGGTTTGTTTATCTTTGTAGGATAGTGCT
>NC_038248.2:20272885-20281852 GCF_000004515.6 Glycine max | reverse complement strand
ATTACGTGATTTTTCTATTTGGTAAGTGTTTCTTAACTTGGTAA
This sequence comes from Glycine max, assembly GCF_000004515.6. NCBI lineage: Eukaryota > Viridiplantae > Streptophyta > Magnoliopsida > Fabales > Fabaceae > Glycine > Glycine max. Next base: position 20,281,808 of record NC_038248.2, on the reverse strand, counting down.
CTTTAGTTAATATGTTAATATTATTTAAGTTAGGTTTTTTAAATTGTATGTTATTAGTTGTGTTATATATATATATATGTTAGGTTAGTTTTAGTTAATTTGATAATATTATTTTTTTAAAATTTTGTAAATTAGTATAGTATTAATTGTTTATATATAGATATGCTAAGTTTGTTGATGTTAGGTGAAAATTTTAAATTTTAAGTATATTAATATTATTTGTGTTATATGTATATGTTACAAATTTTAGTTGGTATATTATTATTTGTACGTTAGTTGTAGTTGATTTATTAATATGATTTTGTTAAGATTTTTAAAATTTGTATGTTATTATTTATGATAAAATTATTTGTATGCTAATTTTAGTTGTTATGTTATTATTATTTGGTTTAGATTTATTAGGTTTGTATGATATTCTTTGTATTATATATATGGTATTTTAGGTTTAGTTAGAATGTGAATATTATTTAGTTTAATTAATTATAGTTTTTATTGAAATGTATGATATTTTATTAATTTTATATATATATACATTGTTTAATTTTTTTTATTCCATAGTAATTTTTTTATTTATTACCATTTTTTGTGTATAATATATGTTATTTAATTTAAATTTTAATAATTGGAAAAAAAATATGGTCATTTATTTAAATTTATGTAGGTATTTTAATATTTAATTTTGTTATTTGTAGAGTATTTTAGTTAGTAAATTAAGTTTTGTTGTGTTAAATTTATGTACGTGTTTTATTTTATAATTTTTTTATGTACGTATTTTAATTTGGTCATTTATTTAAATTTATGTTGGTATTTTAATTTTTAATTTTGTTATTTGTAGAGTATTTTAGGTAGTATTTTAAGTTTATTTGTGTTAAATTTATGTACGTGTTTAAATTTTTAATTTTGTTATGTATTTTAATTTGGTCATTTATTTGAATTTGTGTAGGTATTTAATTTTTAATTTTGTTATTTGTAGAGTATTTTAGGTAGTATTTTAAGTTTTTTTGTGTTAAATTTATGTACGTGTTTAAATTTTTAATTTTGTTATGTATTTTAATTTGGTCATTTATTTAAATTTTTGTAGCTATTTAATTTTTAATTTAGTTATTTGTAGAGTATTTTAGGTAGTATTTTAAGTTTTGTTGTGTTAAATTTATGTACGTGTTTAAATTTTTAAATTTGTGTTATGTATTTTAGTTTGGTCATTTATTTAAATTTATGTTGCTATTTAATTTTTAATTTTGTTATTTATAGAGTATTTTAGGTAATATTTTAAGTTTTTTCGTGTTAAATTTATGTACGTGTTTAAGTTTTTAATTTTGTTATGTATTTTAATTTGGTCATTTATTTAAATTTTTGTAGCTATTTAATTTTTAATTTTGTTATTTGTAGAGTATTTTAGGTAGTATTAGAAATTTTGTTGTGTTAAATTTATGTACGTGTTTAAATTTTTAATTTTGTTATGTATTTTAACTTGGTCATTTATTTAAATTTTTGTAGCTATTTAATTTTTAATTTTTTTATTTGTAGAGTATTTTAGAGCATTTATTTAAATTTGTGTACGTATTATTATTTTTAATTTTTTCATTTGTTCAAATTGATGTATTTATTTATTTGTTCAAATTGATGTATTTTGTTATTTATTCAGATTTTAATTATGTGGTATGTATATTTAATTGATTTTTTGTAACTGTAGTTAATTATTTTAATGTAAAATTTTTGTCGTCAATTTTTTGTATTATATTTTATTTTACAGTATCAATGACATCTTCGCCGTTATCTTCATCTAGTATACACATTAAGTCTGGTCCTATAGATGGAGACGTTTTATGGATGCAAGCTAAATATGTTTCAAAACATGTTTGGAATGGGGAACTAGACAAAAAATTACACATCAGACGAGTTGTCCTCATCTATCAAGGACAGGAAGAAATACCAGAGGAAATTATTTCTCTGCTTCGACAATCTGAATTTTATTGGATAATGAAGATGGGGTACCTAAAAATAAATTCGTCATTAATTACAGTCTTGATTGAAAGATGGAGGTCTGAAACACACACGTTTCACTTGAGATGTGGAGAGGCTACGATTACTCTTCAAGATGTGTCAGTTTTATTAGGTCTTCATACTGACGGGGCACCATTAATTGGTCAGACTAATCTTGATTGGACTGAATTGTGTGAAGAATTGTTGGGAGTCAGATAACAGGAAGGTGAACTTCAAGGCAGTGTGGTTAAATTAAGTTGACTGACTCCCCATTTTTCACAAATGAATATCCATGACGGTAACGTAGAACAATTACAAAGGTTTACTCGTGCATGAATCCTCAGATTCATAGGAGGTGCTCTATTTGTTGACAAAAGCAACAGTAAAGTTTCCCTAAGGTACCTCCAATTTTTACGGGACTTTGAACAGTGCAGCACGTATGCATGGGGACCTACCGTGCTTGCTTATTTATATAGAGAGATGTGCAGCGCCACCGATTACAAAATTAAATCAATCGGAGGTATGTGCATCTTAATCCAAATGTGGGCATGGGAACGCTGCACGACTTTGGCTCCAAAGAGAACTCCTCCTGTAATAAAAAATAAACCACTCGGACACAGGTTAGTTGTTTTAAAAAAAAAATCATTTGAAAATAATCAATAATGTAACGCGTCGCCACTAATTATTTCATATTTTTTTTTGTAGGTGGCTGCGACGAGAAAACCAACATATTGGCAATGATGATCTAATAGTTTTCCGTCGCAAATTCGATATCATGAAACGACATGAGGTAAGAAGATTATTATGTATTCGTTAAATAATAAATAAAATGTCACGTTTAAGTCAAAATTAACAATTGTGTTATTGTATGCAGTTTCTGTGGGAGCCTTACACAACAACTGTTATGTCAATGTTGCCTCCCATTTGTTTGGTTGGTAGTGTGGCGTGGTGCGCAGTGGTGCCACTCATTTGTTTCCATGTTGTAGAATGGCACCAACACAATAGAGTGTTGCGACAATTTTGAATGCAACAACCTATTCCGGAGTCTCCTTCGCAACCACAGAATATCCATGGGCTAACGCTGAAAGGCAAACAAGATGAAAATTGGTTCCAGCTGTTAGCCCCAATGATCAGTCAGTGGAATAATCGAGCTGAGTTTTGGGTCGACGTTTATCCTCGACAGGAGGGCCTATTGAGTTTTAACTCCGATTACATGGTCTGGTATAGGCGAAAAACAAATATGTTTGTCGACCCAAACAATGCAAACACAACTACATTGATATTTATTTCTTTTTAAATATTTAACTTCAATTTATTTTTTAAAGCATCGGCATTAATTTCCTGACCCTAATAAATCGTCATGTAGTATTTGAAAATATGATCCAGGAGAATGATTTTGCGTGTGTGTTAGCCACGACAACAGTTTCGCATATGACTCTTCCCAATCTCCATATTCTATTGCAATGACTTTTTGTTTCGCCAACCAAGCTTTTTTGTACGACACCTTGTATGCAAATTCACTGTTAATCCTATCTTGAATCAAAGAAATTTTGATTGATGGATCTTCTCTGATCATGTCTGTCAATAGAATAACAAAATTTAAATGACAATTAACGCTAAAGAATAACATAATATAAACATAAAATATGTACTTACTACACAAGTGACAATTAAATTTGAATCAAGCTTCTCGTCATCTTGGGTCATGGTCATATTGAGACATGTGTGTGGTCCACCCCATTGAGTGACTTTCTAAGAATCGATTTTTTTAGATAAAATTGCCCTCATATAGAAAGGGCACAGACAATCTGCATTTTTATTCAAGCAACAAACGACATACTTGTCCCATTTGCTTTCAACCACTTTGAAACTTTGATGCACCTTCATAACATATTGTTTGACTGCATTCTTAACTGCATCTTTACTATCAAAATCCATGCCAACATATAATTCTTGGCCAACATTAAAACTGGATGGCATCTCCAAACCACAAATGTCCTCTTCATCAAGATGACTCCAGTTGATATTATTATAATGCAAAGCATCATTCCAAAATGGATTTTGAATTCCTTGTACACCTAATAGTTCAAATAAAATAATTGAAATTAAATATAATTATGGTCAAATAATAAATGCATTCACCTATTTTTTTTAAGGAAATTATACCTTCTGCTGGGTGAACAATTCTTACTGGTTGAATCATGTCGGTGACTTCATCGTCTGTATCAAATATACCGTCAACACTGTCATCTTCGTCTAAAGACTCTTCAACGTATGAGTTAGACACAAGATAATAATAATCATCATCATCATCATCTTCGTCAACATGTAAATTGCTCATATTTGTTGGCGGTTGTGTCTCATCATTAGATAAATAATTTCCACATGATGTAAGCGAATTTGCAGAATGAAACATTGAACCACCAGCACATTCTTTTCTATGTACAATTCCAGAACTGACATTTGTTTTTGTTGTTTAAAACTTTCCAGCATCGTTTCAACGTCTTCGTCATCACAAATTTGCAAGGCAATATATTTTCCTGACACTAAAAATCTACAACTGATAACAAAAATAATTTCATTATTTTGTAACTTTACCTTATTTCCAATTTTTTTCTTCAAAGCATTGAAACTAATTCCACGTTTATTCTGAATCGCTTTTTTACTGCCTTCAAATATTACACCATCATTATCTTCATATACCCTTCCATTGAATTATAATACTGTTATAACCGAATTCATGATGTACCTATAAAAACAATATTTTAAATAATTAATCATAATAAATTCAAAATAATAAAATGAAATCACAAAAAGTCCCTTTACTGGAACTTCACATTATAATTTTATTCTATACAAAAAATATTAACTTTAAATAAATATAATGTACACACTTAAAAAATATAAACGATTCCAACAAACTAATTTTAAAGGAAAAATAAACCATAACCAAAGTTAGTATTATAAATAATTAATGTTAACAATAATAACTTCTAAATAAATAAACATAATTACAAAATTACTACAAATACATTAAAATAAAAATGACGCCATAAACTTAAAAGTATAAATTTAAAAACGCTGAACTAAACAACACTTTAAAAGTACACATATTAATTCACTATTAGAAAATACACTTTCAACATCGGTTATTTAGAACATTCTACATCGGTTCTAAAACCGATGTTGAAAGTGACGATGTTGAATGTATGAATGTTAACATCGGTTTTGGAGAACCGATGTTAACATACATATGACAACATCGGTTCTCTAAATAACCGATGTTAAAAACAATGAACAACAACAAAAAAATATACGCATGATGAATGTTGACATCAGTTTTCCAGTAAAACCGATGTTAATATGTTAGTTTAACATAAGTTTTTTAGAATAATCGATGTTAATGTATGCCTTTAACATCCGTTTTTCTAGAAAACCGATGTCAACGTTGATGATGCTTACACTTATTTGGTGTAGTTCTTTGTGTATAACATCGGTTAATTATAAATAACCGATGTTACTATTCAAATATTCACATCGGTTATTTATAATTAACCGATGTTAATGTACAATAGTTGACATCGGTTATCCACAGATAACCGATGTTAAAATACAAACGCTGACATCGGTTATATACAAAAAAACGACGTTAATATACAAACGTTAACATCGGTTTTCTATTATAACCGGTGTTGGTTATGATATTAACATCGGTTTTTGTTAATAACCGATGTTGTTTTCAAATTTCTTTTTTATATATTTTCTATTTTTACAGTAAACCCAAAATTGTACTTGTCAAATGCAATTTCAAGAGGCCCAATTCACAGCAAATAAACATTTTATTCTGCTTTCAAGCAGTTTTAATGATAATAAACATCAAATAATTGATTTATATATTATAAAGAACAATCAACAAATGAATTCAATGTTCGTGTTACATAGAAAATGTAAAAAATGTTAAAAAAATGTCCCTAAATCCTAGGCCTGATCTCTAACTCGGAGATAAAACTGTGTCCACTGAATCCGCAATGCTTTTAATCTCTCGGGCTCCAATGGTCTAGGGTCGTTAAAATACTGCATGATTAAATAAATCATATTAAGTTAATAATGTAATACAAATTATAAATAAATCGATTTTCTTTGAAATAAACTTACCGCTTCCCAATTATTTCTAAAACTTCCTAAAATGATGGTGGACATCCAGTGCATGACATAGTAGCCGCACTCAGTAGTTCCTTTTTGTCTATTACACTAAATACATAATGAAATTTGGATATTAATTAAACAACTAGTGTACAGACACATAAAGAAATATATATAAGTGGAAGTTTTATGTAAATGACGTACCTTGACGACAATCCACCTAGCAGGAGCCTTTGATTTAGGCTGTGGAGCATCATCAAGACCCTTGATAGCACTGTTCCATATGAGTAACAATTAAAAACTGGTGTTGTACGTTGAGGTATTATAATGCAAATGTATTGAAAAGAACACTAACCTATTAATAATCCCCTTAAGGTAGTTGTCTGGCCTGTTATGCAATGAACAAAACCAGACAACTAAGTGTTCCTTGGGCAGGATGACCACCATCTGCCAATGTCCACTGCAGTGGAACCTAAAATGGGTTAGTACATTAGTAAACATTAATTAAATTTTGTTATTTTGTGACTTACCCATTTAGGTAGGCTCCAAGTTACACATTGCGTTGTGAACTCTGCATCCAACTCTTTATGTAACTTTCAGATTCAAACTGCGATTGCCCAGACCTCTGAATGGACTGAAGCTCGAGGAATCCATAGATATCATAATTCCCCGCTCGCATACATGTTTCAGTGAGATGCCTATTTATGTTAAGTCAAAGTTAAATATTTATGAATTGAAAGCCATAACTTAGGTAAATAAAAGCCTTTTATATAAAGACTTACAGAATCCACAACTGTAACACTGATATGCTGAGACATTGACCACCGTGTGCGATTTCGGAGAGGTCTTCGTGCTTTATGTACAGGGGGAAATCTGGATTAGCGACCCCGAACACGGTGGCATCCCATCTAACCTGATAAGGCCTCAAGAAAAGCTCTGGGATGGTCAATGTCATCAGATAAAGTGGATCATCGACCTCCGGATCGGGCTTCGGAGGTGGTTTTGGCCGAGACACAGCTACCTGTTCATGAAACAAAGTTAAATAGCCAAATTTAAGGCACGCTTAATGAATTAATTTAAAAAGAAGAAACATATAGTAAGGACAATAAGTAACTGGTGTGATAAAGACTTGATCAGATGTGTCGGCCAAGCAAGAAAGGTGTGAAGTGCCTGCCCCACTAAGGAAACCTCAGCAGTGGGTACAGGAACTGGAGCATCTGCATCTTTAACCTCGTCCACACTCACCTTTACTTGGCCAAGCAACAAAGGAGTGCTATGAACAAGAGTCGATCCCTCATAAACTCTCCCCACGGAAACCATGCGGGCAGGATCTGCTTCTATGTACAAGCCGCACCTGTCAGAGTCACCCATCTCAGGATCATTTCCTGAGGGATCAACACAACTCCCCTTTGTGCTCACCCGAGGACCGGAGGGACCAGGACCAACCAGAGGCTCAGGAGGTGCCTGAGATTGCATCTGTGACTGAAGCTGGCTGAAGGATGCCATGACCTGCCTCGTCACTTTCTCTGTGATGGACTCCTCTAGCTGGTCCCTGATCTGTTGGGTCAGCTGCTGTAATTCGTCAGGAGGCAGGGAGGAAACGCTGCGGGACGTCCGTGGAGCCGATCCAAAGTATTGCTTGATGGTGACACCAGCTCCAGCAGCACGGACACGTCCAGGGTGCTCTGGACATCCAATAGCAGCGGCCAGAACATCCTGACGTCCATGGGGGACGAACGAATCCTGCATAGAAAACACACAGTGGTACATGACATTCTCAAAATATTGAAACATAATTGTAATGGTTAGTTGAAAATGACTTACAATCTTCTCAGCGATTTCCTTTGCGGCCTCAGTCGTCATCTCCCCTGTCTTCTTCGTGCGGGCCATCTTCCACTTCACGTGGTGTCTGACCGGGGATGGAGGGTCGATGATGCCATCAACGCTTCCTGAATGTGCAGCTTCCTGCAGCTTCTTCTTGGTCTTCTCAGCCAAGAGCTTTTGCTCCAAATAATCATAACCCCCACGAGACAAAACGTGGGGGGCAGTATTCTGCTTTTGGATGGCCTGGGCCTTCATGCGCACATCCTGAAAAAATTAAACAATAATGTTTGAAATGGGTAGAATGAAGTATAACAACATCATGTTTAATATGAAAAACAACTTAAATGGCAAAGGAACATACCTCCCAAGAAGGGTCTCTGCGAGTCTGGCAAAACTGGGCCCACTTTTCCTTGCTGATGCCGTATTTGTCACAGACAGTGTCCTCGATACCGTCCTGATTGGCTGCAAGGGCCCATTTCCTTGTGAGGTCTGATTTAAACTGCCTCTATCTCTCCCCCACGGTCTGTAGTAACTTCCTTTTCGTCCTATTGTCAGAAGCCTCTGGGATATCAAATTCCGCCTGACAACATCAAACAAAGTTTATTTGTTACAATAATGAAATTTTTTGGCTATTAATTACACACAATCAAATAAGAAAAGAGAAATACCTGAATATCCTCCCAAATTAGGTCCTTATGAGCAGTAGGGACCTCCTTCCAGTTCTCGTAGGTGATGTCCACCTTATCACGTGCCACAATCCCCAAATATGTTCTTAATTTCTTCTTGTGGGGACCGTCGGCCTTCCTTGTAGCAGGATCAACATGCACCACTGGTCTCTCAACACCAGGTGGTCTAGTGGACAACGATCGTAGGCGTGAGGCTTTGCGTGTCCGCTTCACAGCAGACGTCGAAGCCGATGCGTCCGAAGTAGGAGGAGGACGAGGAGGATGAAGGAGGAGAAGGAGGAGGAGGA
>NC_038248.2:20268663-20272785 GCF_000004515.6 Glycine max | reverse complement strand
AGGAGGAGGAGGAGGAGGAGGAGTAGTGGAGGCAGGTGGAGAACCCATGATCTTTTATACAATAACATACAAAATTGGATTAATGAAAAGAGGATTAGTGATAAGTGTTTTTTGGAAGGCAAAAGTATAACATTATTAAACAAAACCCCACCACATAAAGAGACAAGACAAATTAACCAAAGGACTCTGAAAGATAGGTAGTTGTGCTTTTTAATTGTCATTTCATCCATGTTTTCTTTGATATTGATTTTCTTAGGACTTCATCCATGTTTTCATAGCATTTGATTTTCTTTTTTGCAGAAAAGAAAGAGGGAAACGAGCAACAATTTGAAGGTTGTACATTCAAGAACTAAAGAATTCAAAATAGCTAGTAATAAGAGGGATTTGTTTTTGGGATTTTCTGAGCACCAAGAGCGGCTATGCAATAAGCTTGCACTTGAGGAGGGAAGGATATTTGAAGCTAATGAACAAGTTTCTTAACTATTTGTCCTTAAGATTTTACTGTTTTTTTTCTTATATGTAAATATAAATAATATAAGGCTATGCCATAGGGACATGGTCATTTTTACCCCTAACAATCTTAGAAGTAAATATAGACCATGTTTTTACGGAATACCCTTATACCATTTATATTTACATATTAGCAAAAAGAAACAGTAAAATCTTAAGGACAAATAGTTAAGAAACTTGTTCATTAGCTGCAAATATCCTTCCCTCCTCAAGTGCAAACTTCTTGCGTAGCCGCTCTTGGTGCTCAGAAAATCCAAAAACAAATCCCTCTTATTACTAGCTATTTTGAATTCTTTAGTTCCTGAATATACAACCTTCAAATTGTTGCTCGTTCCCTCTTTGAGAATGAGGAGGATCTTCATAGGACTTCATCCAGCTGATGTTTGTCGGCAGTTTCATCATCCACCACCCTTTTCTTCTGTGCCTTCTCACGTTCATTGTTGTTAAACCCATATTTATGCCTTCTTCCCTTCATGTCTTGTTTGATCACAACTTTAGCTGAATCTCCCATCTTCAGCATAGTTGAATCTCCTGTCTTATTGTCCAATGCCACATTTTGATGGCCTGTATCTCTTTTGTTCGTATGTTCTACTGCTTCAGCTTCACAATGCATAGAGCAATCAGAATTTTCGAGTCATCACCAAAGGCTTCTGCATCAGCGTTGACACTCTCCACCCTTTTTGGTTTATGCTTCTGTGTTTTCTTCCATGCTTCCTCCTTATAATTCTCAGATTTATTGGAGGTCCCACTAGAAGGATCAGCACCAATCCGTGCCTGTTCCTCCTCTACCAGCTCAATATCTTTCCTTTCACCTTTGCTTTTGAAAACTACACTGTAATTTACAAAACAAAAGTTGAAAGGAAAGATATTGACCTGATAGAGAGGAAAGGCACAGATTGGTGGTGATCGTTCTAGTGCAACCTCGAATAAAGCTGAGATTTATAACGAGGAGGCACGGAAGAAAACACAGAAGCATAAACCAAAGAGGGTGGAGAGTGTCAATGCTGATGCAGAAGCCTTTGGTGATCACTCGGAAATTCTGATTGCTTTATGCATTCTGAAGCTGAAGCACTAGAACATACGAAGAAAAGAGATACAGGCCATCAAAGTGTGGCATTGGACAATGAGACAAGAGTTTCAACTATGCTGAAGATGGGAGATTTACTAAAGTTGTGATAAAACAAGACATGAAGGGAAGAAAGCATAAATATGGGTTTAACAACAATGAACGTGAGAAGCCAGAGAAGAAAAGGTGGTGGATGATGAAACTGGCGACAAACATGAGTTGGATGAAGTCCTAAGGAGGCAAATTGAAACAAAAAACCGATGCCTCAATAAGAGAAAAATGTAGTTGTCACTTACTAGGTTTGGTGACCTCTGTCTCTGCAGAAAATTACATTAGCCGATGTTAATCAATTCTCCTTCATCATGATCATTTCGATTTGCATGAACGTCGTCAGCTTCTTCTTCTCCGACAACGTTACCAGTGATTTGAGCGGTCAAAGGACTAACATAGGTGTCCATGTATGAATCATCATCTTCTACATTAACACCAACTGTTTTGCCCTGCAGAACCACGCACCACCTTTCATCACAAGGGTCTTGCACGTAAAATACTTGTCTAGCTTGTTCTGCCATGATGAAAGGGTCATTGTGGTAACCAAGTTTCTTTAGATCTACCAGGGTAAATCCTATATCATCGGTGCGCACACCGGTGTTGCTGTCAACCCATTTACATTTGAAAACACATACTGTAAATTTCACATAATTAAGCTCCCAAATTTCATCAATGAACCCAAAGTAAGGGATGGAAGCTACACAGGGATTGGCGTCATTGACACTTGCAAAGTGTTGAGATTCAGCCCTTAGGGTGACCCCGCTGTTCTGCATTGTACTTTTTTCATCTTGTGCTTTTGTGTAAAATGAATACCTGTTTATGTCGTATCCTTGCCAGGTTATAACATTTCTTTTAGGCCCATCTGCTAGTTTTCTTAATGTTTCTGAAGCATTCTCATCTGCAAAGATTGTATCTTTAAACCAATCACAGAAAGTTTTGTTATGCTTTTTCAACACCCAATTCTTTGACATTTTCGGATTATTCTGTTTGACTAAAGCTTCATGCTTAACTATGTATGGCAAAACTTCATTACTGTTGTTCAAGACATACAAGTGAGCTTGTAACAAATCTTCTACACTTGGAGTGATCACCTGCAGTCCTCTTGAACCCTTACCACCCACTCTGTCATCATGCCGACACCCAGGAAGCCCAACAACTTTAGCCTTCTCTAAGTATTCTGAACAAAATTCAATGGCTTCTTCTGCAATGTACCTCTCAACAATAGATGCTTTCGGACGATATAGATTCTTTGTATACCCTTTTAAGATCTTCATGTATCGCTCAACCAGGTACATCCACAGTAGATAAACAGGACCACAACATTTGATTTCTCTGACCAGATGCACAATCAAGTGAATCATGATGTCAAAGAAAGCAGGGGGAAAATACATCTCCAACTGGCACAGTATAATTGCGTCCTCATTTTCCAACTCATCAAACATTACTGGATCAATCACTTTGCTACATATAGCATGGAAGAAAAAGCACAGGCGAGTTATCGTGAACCTGACTTTGTTTGGCAAGATGTCTCATATAGCCACGACTAACAATTGTTGCATGAGCACGTGACAATCGTGAGACTTTAACCCTACAAGCTTAAGCTCCTTCAACTGCACAAGGCTCTTAATATTTGAAGAGTATCCTTGTGGAACCTTCACCCGACGAAGACACTGACAAAAACTTATCTTCTCCTTCTTGGACAAAGTATGGCAGGCTGGGGGCAAGTAAATTTTCTTCCCATCAGACCTTGGATGCAACTGTGATCTTATACCCATATAAGCTAGATCTTGACGGGTATTCAAGCCATCCTTCGTCTTGCCTTGAATGTTAAGGAGCGTCCCAATCACACTGTCACAAACATTTTTCTCCACATGCATAACATCAATACAATGTCTAACGTCAAGATCACACCCGTACGAAAGATCAAAGAAAATGGACCTCTTCTTCCATATGCAACTCTGACTTTTATCCTTCTTTTGGGTCTTCCCAAATGCAGTGTTCAGGTGTTGAACCCGCTGATATACCTGCTCACCAGTGAACGGTATCGGCGCAATATCATACTCTTGACTTCCATTAAAAGCTTTTCTCAGTTGTCTGTAAGGATGATTGGGTGTTAGAAAGCGGCGATGCCTACTGTAGACTGTTTTTCTCCCATGTTTCAGTTGTATGTAACTTGTATTTTCTTCACAGATGGGGCATGCATGATGACCCTTAACACTGTAACCGCTGAGATTCCCATATGCTGGTAAGTCATTAATGGTACAAAAAAGCATTGCACGCATTTCAAACGTCTCCTTGCGAAACGCATCAAACACTACAACCCCCTCGTCCCACAACTTTCTCAGATCTTCAACCAACGGACTTAGATAAACATCAATGTCATTTCCTGGCTGTCTTGGGCCCGATATCATCATAGACAACATCATGTATTTTCGCTTCATGCACAACCAAGGAGGCAAATTGTAAATTACTAGCAGAACTGGCCATGAACTGTG
>NC_038248.2:20266239-20268563 GCF_000004515.6 Glycine max | reverse complement strand
GGATTCATTCATCACTGGCTAGTCCAAGTCTAAGATTTCTTGACTCATTCCCGAAATCCGGATACAAACCATCAATCTTCTTCACTGGGAGCAATCAGCCGGATGACGGACCATTCCATCAGAAATCCTTCCATTTGCATGCCATGTAAGGTCTTTTGCGTCGTCCTCATTAGCAAACAAACGCTTAAACCTTGGAATGATTGGAAGATACCACAAAACCTTCGCTGGGGGGCCCTTGTTGGAGTTTTCATCAGAATTTCTTTCCTCTTCATCCTTCACTTTGTACCGTGAAGTCCCACAGATAGGGCATTTGGACATTTCTTGGAATTCATGCCTGTAGAGTATGCAATCATTGGGGCAAGCATGAATCTTCTGATACTCCATACCCATCGAACACAATATCTTTTTCGCCTTATAGTAACTTTTAGGCAATGTGTTGTCCTCTGGAAGCAGATTGTGCACTACCTCAAGCTGTGAGGTGAAACTTTTGTCACTCCACCCATACCTGGCCTTCACATTAACCAGACTTAACACAGCAGACAATAGGGTTAAGGAATTCTTGTAGCCTGCATACAAAGGCTTCTTAGAATCACTCTGCAATCCTTCATACACAGGGGCGTGTGCTTGCTGGAAAGACTCCTGTCCAAGGTCACGAATCATGTCCTCTAACCGATCTCCCATTTCTACATCAAACGGTTCAGATTGGGACCCACTTTGCATGTCTGTCACTTCACCATGCCATATCCACGTTGTGTAATTCTTCTTAATCCCATCACACAATAGATGGTCCCGTATGTCATCGAGTAATTGTCGTCTTCCATTCAAACAGTTGATGCAAGGACAATAATATTTTCCTTCTTCATTCGGTCGACCTCTTTCTGAAGCAAATTGCAAGAACTGTTCGACGCCATCCTCATATTCTGGGCTCATGCATGAAAATCTCACTTTTTTATTTATAGGTGTGGGCCTATCCCATTTAGGAAAATTGTCTTTTATGTTAGCTTCAATCGTCAAGGTTACCATTATTTACAAAAAATTGACTAAATTTCGGCAGCATTTCGCATTGGTCTCCAAGTACACGACATGACATCGGTCAAATGAATTTCCCGATAATCAAGTATGCACTCGGAGAACAACTTGAAATGCAGTGAACCGAAATTTAATCAAATTAATGAAAATAATAATAACCTTCACGAATGAATGTAACATAAAAATACCAGTCTCCCCAAACTGTCCAAACGGACAATTCAAGACTAAATACAATGGCTAATGCAAACTGTCTGCAAGAGTCATTGCATTCAGTCTCAAACGGGAATCTAAGGTTCACTCACCATGAACAACAATTGTTTATATAGCAAATTACACTGATCACATACAAGAACATACAAAAGGTCAAATTCAATTACAGACAAATATAGACATCAGTAGTTGTTTATGTAACTAATTTCAAATGCTGGGTTTGAAGGGTGCTTATTGTGAATGTATGTATACATGATTTTGATGATGTCAAAGAAGAATCTAACAAGGCTGCTTCAAATGATAAGCATTTGCTTCAAGAATAATTCAAGATTGCTTCAACAAACAAAGCCTTGTTTCAAGATTCACTAAAGACCAAGCCTTGCCTTAAAACAAAGTGCTTTCAAGACATGCAAGGCTCTGGTAATCGATTACCAGGAAGTGTAATCGATTACCCGAAGACAGGGTTGAGAAATAGCTGTTGAAAAAGGTTTTGAATTTGAATTTTCAACATGTAATCGATTACCATATGTCTGTAATCGATTACCAGCAACGAAACTTTGGAAATTCAAATTCAAAAGTCATAACCCTTCAAATTATAACTGTGTAATCGATTACACAAACATTGTAATCGATTACCAGTGGAAAGTTTTCAGAAAATCTGCCAACAGTCACATCTTTTCATTAGATTTGTGAATGGTCATCAAAGGCCTATAAATAGGTGACTTGGGCACGAATTTTATATAGAGAGTTTTGCTTGGCAAAAATGTCTTTATCCTCTCAAAAGACAATGAGAGAGATTCCAAAAGAACTTCATTGTCAAATGCTCTCTCAAAAGAAATCCTTGGCCAAACACTTTGCAAAATCTATAAGGATTCCTACATGATCTTATTGTAATATTCTTCTCTTGAAGAGAGAATTCTTCTTCCATTCTTCTTATTCAATGAGATTGGTTAAGAGACTGTAAGTCTCTTGTGTAAAGGATTCCTGAACACAAGGATGGGTTGTCCCTGTGTGGTTCAGACTTTGTAATGGATTTACAAAGATAGTGGAAATCTCAGTGGGTTGCTTGAGTACTGGACGTAGGC
>NC_038248.2:18203039-18279766 GCF_000004515.6 Glycine max | reverse complement strand
AGATAAGTGTAGCAGATAAGATACATTATCCAAAGTGATGGTCACCTCTCTGAAAGGCAAGTAGAAGGAAGACGTCTCCTAAGTGTCACCTCTCAAAAAAGGCATTCACCAAGCTCATGTTTGTGGCAAGATACAACACTATAACAAGAGATGATAACCTCGATCGATTCACATAAGCCTTAACTTGCAAATGAGTTGGGTACGCTAGCACCAAGGCACTATGGCTAAAAGCTTCAGCTTTGGCCGCTCCTGACTGATCCAAACATGACCAACATAATAGGTCTTGTACAACTGAAGAAGAGACAAATCAACTAGACTCATTTGTTGTGTGTTTGGACAAAGACCACAACAATATCATGGTTCCATTGTTTGTTTTGACAGAAAACACAATAGAATAATGATTTTGTTGTGTGTCTTGATAAAGACCACAACAAAATGATTTCATTGTGTCATCTACCAAAACACACAATGAAATCATGATTTTATTGTGGTCTTTATCTAGACTCACAACAAATTTACGAGATGTTCAAAAGTAAAAAAAAAAAACATAATTGTGATTTTACTACTCATTTTTTCAAAAAAAAAAAAAGATACAAAATCAAGATTCCATTGTACATAAATCTACAGTGGAATCACGATTCCATTGAAGACAAAACCCTAAAACAATTACCATGAGGTTGAGGGGTGTGCAGAAGGGGAGAAGGAAAGGGTTAGGGAGGAGAAGGGAAGGGTTCATTTAGGTTGGGTTGGGAAGGGAAGGTTTGGGTTGGGGAGGAGGAAGGAAGAAGGAGAAGGGGAAGGAGGGGTCCGAGTTTGGGTACGAGAAGGAGAAGCAGAAAATGGTGCTAGGAAGGGGAAGGGGGAAGAAATAAGGGTGGACAATTTTGAAGGTGGGGGCAGAAGGGTAATTTCAAGGGGGATTAAGGACCAATAAAAATTTGTGTAGGAGTCAATAGTATCTCCCCACAGGAAAACAACTACACTTACAAAAATATATATATATATATATATATATATATATATATATATATATATATATATATATAATATATATATATAACGGGGGGGGGAACAACTATATATAGTCAAAACATCACTAATACATGTATGTGCATTTATTACAATATACCTCTAGCAAGGTTCTATACTAACTTAAACATTAAGTGCTTAATTAAGAAGACAATATATAATTTGGAAAATCATCCCCAAATATCTCAGTAAGAATGCATAAGTTATTAACCAAATGTGAGGCACCGGCTTATTGAGATTATAACTTTGTTAGTGTAACATCCCAATTTTTTTTTTTTGTAAACTAATTTAAAGGATTGTTATTTATAAATAGATAGAGTTTTAGAAAAATGATGAGGTTTTTATAATTTAATAAATAAGAAGAAATAACTTTATTAATTAAAATAATGATTTGAGAGAAAATAAAAAGGGTATTTTATTTATTCATTTGATAGGTGTCGCAACCTACCCTTCGACGGGAGGGCGACGCGTGACTCGCGGGATGCGTGTTCCACGAAAGGAATACGCGCGGAGTCGCCACCAACGTTTATTTGAGGAAAACGTCGGAAAAACCGGAAAAGACGCGATCTACGAACTTTTAAGTGAAAGGCTCGGGAGTTGTATTTACGCACGGGGAAGGTATTAGCACCCCACACGTCCGTCCCAAGGGACGACAGCCTTTAATCGAATGTGCAAACGTGACTTTGGTTTTTATGTTCCCTTTTTATGTCTTTGTATCCTTTATACCCTTTTTATATTTTTCTCTTTTTGTGGTCGACAAGGGTATTTCCCTTTGCTCCTACGTATTTCTCAATTGCGATGAGGAAATCAGACCTACGTAGTTCTTTTTTATCAAGTGATTCTTTTTTACTTAAAAGGTGATCATTTTAAGGCGTTGGACCTTGAAAATGATCCATTTTTACTTAGTAAGAAATTGAAATGATAAACTTCAAAAACCTATTTTTATGGACGAGCTTGACTAGGCGAGTTGATTTTAGCCTTAGTTTCACCTTAGTTATTAGTCAATTCAATTAAGAATGAGAAATCACAAAGAGAAAACGTCCGATTGATTTTCCGCTTTATTTTACTAAAAGACATTTTTTTTATTATTATATTATCATTTTACCTCTTTTTTTGATTTCCAATGTGGTTACGGCATGACCGAACGGTCGGAATTCATTTTAACCGAAGTTAACGGATAATACAATTCAAACGATCGGTGGAAATTTATTTTATTTTTAGGTTAAGCGAGAAATGACTTAAATAAAATGGCTTAAGCACGTCAAGAGGGGGTATAAAAAGTGAATGAAACGAGAATAAAAATACACAAAACACAATATGGACCACCACGGGTACATAGAATGAATCGAAAAGCTTGGTTCGAGGTACTTACCCGTTGAAGATCGAAGAACGATGAAGAACGAATGAAGAACGTCGAAGAACGGTCGAAACCTTTGCGAAATTCTTCACGGAAAACGTTACGGAAACGTTTCGGAAGCGCCTCGGCTTAGATTTTCTTCACGGAAACAATTTTTCCAAGCAAATTCGAAAGAGAGAGAAGTGCCTAAGGGGCTGAACCCTTTTCCTTCTCACTTCCTCCCCTATTTATAGCAAAATAGGGGAGATGGTTGCCGCCCAGCTCGCCCAGGCGAGCAGGGTTGCTTCCTCCAGAAGCAAAAGCCTTCTGGAGGAATCTTCTGGAGGGCCCAAGTGGGCCAGGTTGCTATTTGCACCCCCATTTTTACTAAGTACACCCCCTCTGCCTTTTTTGGTGATTTTTTTTTCGTAAAGTTACGGAAACTTACGAATTTCGGAACGATACTTGTTTTCTTTCCGTAATGTTACGGAACCTTGCGGATTACATAATCATCCCCTTTCTGACTTACAGAATGTTACGGAACCTCACTAATTATGCAACGATGCTTCCATTTGATTTCCGGGGTGTCACGAAACCTTACGGATTGTGCATCAATATTTTCTTTTGTTTTCCGGCATGTCCCGGAATTTCACAAATTGCCTAATGATGGGTGCCAAGCACCTTACAAGGACCAAACAAAGGTCGCATGTCATCAAGCAAAGGTCCCCGGACGAAATTAGGGTATGACAGTTGCCCCTTTTTACTTGTCTTTTATTGGAGATAAAAGGAAAGTAAAGATAAGACACTAATTTTGTTCCTCTCGATTGACGAGAGTCGCGGGTGACCATAAAATCTCCGCATGCAAATGACTTGTTGTTCCCGAGGGAACAAAAGGTGCAGAAGACGATGTCAGTCTCTGCATGCTATCAAGCGTTCTGTCTTACAGATAGCAAAAGAATGTTTATACGGATAACCACTCGGGTATTTCCGCCCGTCAGCATGACTCAAAAGTCAGTATGACAGATCTTGTGAGTGCGGAAGATGATGTAAATCTCCGCGTGTCAACGGGCTTGTCGGCCGCGATTGACGAAAGGTGCAGAATGACCATAATTTGTCTCTGCGTGCCATCGGACACAACTGTGTCTGAATGGCCAAGGGGTGCGGAATGACCAAATTTTGTCTCCGCATGTCATCGGGCCCGCCGCCTCTGGATGACAAAAGGTGCAGAATGACCAAATTTTGTCTCTGCGTGCCATCGGACACGACTATGTCTGAATGGCAAAGGGGTGCGGAATGACCAAATTTTGTCTCCGCATGTCATCGGGCCCGCCGCCTCTGGATGACAAAGGGTGCAGAATGACCAAATTTTGTCTCTGCGTGCCATCGGACACGACTGTGTCTAAATGGCAAAGGGGTGCGGAATGACCAAATTTTGTCTCCGCATGTCATCGGGCCCGCCGCCTCTGGATGACTAAAGGGTGCAGAATGACCATAATTTGTCTCTGCGTGCCATCGGACACGACTGTGTCTGAATGGCAAAGGGGTGCGGAATGACCAAATTTTGTCTCCGCATGTCATCGGGCCCGCCGCCTCTGGATGACAAAAGGGTGCAGAATGACCAAATTTTGTCTCTGCGTGCCATCGGACACGACTGTGTCTGAATGGCAAAGGGGTGCGGAATGACCAAATTTTGTCTCCGCATGTCATCGGGCCCGCCGCCTCTGGATGACAAAGGGTGCAGAATGACCAAATTTTGTCTCTGCGTGCCATCGGACACGATTGTGTTTGAATGGCAAAGGGGTGCGGAATGACCAAATTTTGTCTCTGCATGTCACATGACCTCAGGGTCAGTATGACAGATCTTGTGGGGCGGCCGACAAAAGCAAGGCTCTTGCTCCTACGTATCCTCCAATGAGGAACTCAGACCTACGTAGTTCTAGATAACTTGTGAGACTTGAAAAGGTCTCCACCGGAAGATGCTGACATCTCCGGAAAGGGCGCAGATGACCACATTGGCCTCTGCTCATCAATCACACTTGGGGTCACTAAATGACAAGGTGCTGATAACCGTAAGGCGTCTCCGCGGGCTACCAGCTCTTGGGTCATGGTAACAGAAAGCGGTGTGGTCGACAAAAGCGAGGCTTTTGCTCCTACGTATCCTCCAATGAGGAACTCAGACCTACGTAGTTCTGGATAACTTGTGAGACTTGAAAAAGTCTCGGTGTTTTCTCCACTAAAATGCAAACATGCTTTAGCAAAGAGACAAGTATTCCAACTGATTAGAGCAGCATATGCTTTTTTGAGTGAAAAACAATGCGTCTACCGGGGAAGGAGAGTATGCTGATGAAATTTTCTCATAACCATAAATGAGATTTTGGATGTTTAGCATTTCATTTCTAAATGACCATTTAGAGGAAACACCGGGTTCGACAAAAATAGAAGAAATCCACTCAAAGTGTATCAA
Source organism: Glycine max (assembly GCF_000004515.6). Taxonomy (NCBI): domain Eukaryota; kingdom Viridiplantae; phylum Streptophyta; class Magnoliopsida; order Fabales; family Fabaceae; genus Glycine; species Glycine max. Next base: position 18,274,937 of record NC_038248.2, on the reverse strand, counting down.
TCTCGCACAGGCAAGTGTTTTATCCTAATTCTGAATCATAGATATGTCATGACTTGATTTTACAAATCATTTCCTATCAAATCAAAGATTACATGCGTGATCATGGATCAATATGGCTTCCCTTGGAAACGGGTTCTTTTGGTGGGTTTTTCGGCTTTTGACCTCTTCTTCTCTTCTTTTTTTTGGCCCTTTTTTGGCTTTTTCCTTTTCTGTTCTTGTTTGACGCGAGGTGAACAAGTCACCGACGCACAGGATTTTGATTGGTAATCAAAGGGAGAAGACCACTTTAGGTCATGGTTTCCTTTCCTTCCTTTTCTTCATTTGGTGACAATTCTGTATTGTTCAGATATTGTCTGGTCAAAAAGACCTTTCTGCACATTTCTTCTAGTTTCTTTTATCAGGAACTTTCTTTCCTTCTTCTTCTTCTTCTTCTTTTTTTTTTTACTTTCTCCCATTCTTTGATTGGGAATTTTCTTTCTTTTCTTTTTGCTTTCTCCCACTCTTTGATTGGGAATTTCCTTTCTTTTCTTTTTTTTTTTTTGCTTTCTCTTTGATTGGAAATTTTCCTTCTTTTCTTTTTTGCTTCCGAGGGTAAGGATTGACATTCTCACCCTGGGTCAAGGTTTATGGTGAGTCAGGATTTTGGCTCAAGGTTTGTAGAATGGCTAGACATGATACATGTCGGGGTTTGGTTTGGCTCAAGGATAAAAGGGATGCCCCATATTATTTCCATGACACAAATGCAAAAATGATGATTTGGAAATTTTATTCAAAACTGGTCATGCATGCACCTATGCGGACACTCAAGTGTCAAATTTTTATGGTCATGTGATGCTAGGGCTCAGGATTCATTTCCTCTATTTTAGATCAACCCAATGTTTCCAAAATATGTTCTTTTATCAATTTGTGCATTCATCCTAGTCCATTTCGGGCGTCCGGGAAAATTTTCACAGCATTCACCCTTCGGGTGTACACACATTTTTTTTCAAAAACTAGTTATGATCAGTGAATTTTTTCAAAGAAAAGTTGGAAGTCATCTCTTTTCAAAAGCATGTTGGTTTTTCAGCTAGACAACTTATTTTTCTTTTCCTTACTTGCTCTTTTTTTTCCTTACTTGCTCTCTTCTTTCCTTACTTGCTCTCTTCTTTTTAGTTCATTTTTTTCTTTTCTATTTTTATTTTTATCATGATTTTTGTTTGTTTTACATATATATTTTTTGACAATGTTCCTAAACGAAGAATTCTACACGGTTCCAGAATTTCAAACATCATTGATAGTAATGATATAAACACTAACGCAACAATCCAAACAAAAATGTATGCGCTGTACAAATGACAATCGAAGCAACAAAAACAAACATTAGTCTCTCAAATCAAAACATAACATAAAAAATGATAAAAGAAATGTGAAAGAAAACATGAATCTGGGGATCTCCCAGTCATGAAGCTCCACTCCCTCCCAAGAAGTCAAGCAAATCGGCCATCTCCTCGTCCTCGTGGGCCTCCTCGCCATCGCCGGGAGCTTCTGGTGGCGCCTCTCCTGCTTGGGCCTCAGGCCAATCTCCGGGCCATGCGACCTCTGCCCTGAACTGGTCTGGAGTAGGGCATGAAAAAGAAGCGAAGCCCTGGCTATGCATGCTGAGGCTCATCAGGTACAGACAATCATGGGTCTGTACATGTGCCCGGTGGTTGGCCGCCTGCTGGCAAACCAAATGCCGTAAATACTGCTCCATGTCAAAAGCCCCAGCCTGGCCAGCCTGATGAGGTGGTGGTGGCGCGCCTGCGGCCTGTGGAGCATCACCTTGAGCCTGTCTCTGGGTACAGTACTTCTCAATAAAAGCCCGGGTGATGGGCGGCCGAATTACCTTGGTAGGTGCAACGGGGACTCCAAATGACTGGCAGAGTCCTGTGATCAGCGAGGGAAATCCCAGGGCCCTGTTGGACTTATCTGGATCCAAAGGGTGCCTGGTAGGCGCCATACCTGCAAAAATATAAATGGCATCAGCGATTAACTGAGCCACATGGATGCTCATCCGCATCAGGATGGCGTACACCAGCTGACACTTCGGCAGAGGGAGGTCGGAATTATGATCGCTGGGCAGGATGTTGCTGAGGAGCAACGTCATCCATATCTGGGTCAGGGTGGTCATATTGGTGCGCATGATCCGCACCCGCCTTCCGGCAGCAGTCCGAGCAAAATCTTGCCCTAGTATACATAGCAGCTGGGCGATGGCCTCCTCATCGAACCCATCAGACCGGTTCCTCCTCTGGCCATACTCGCACTCCTGGCCCTCTTCCAGCACTAATGGATATTCCAGGAGCTGGCCGATAGCATCTGCATCGAACGGGATCCACTGACCCCTTACCCAGGACCTCATGTCACGCACGCCCTCCTCTGTTGGCCAAGCATTGGCATAAAACTCAAGGACTATTTCTGGATCGAACTTGGCCATGGGAGTAACCAGTGATGTCCACCGCCGGCGCCCTACCTCCTCCTGGAAATCAGTATACTCGTCGTCTCTAAGCTGGACGCGTCGCTCCCGGAGAAATGACCATCCCTTGATGGCCTCGAAGCGCTGCTGGTGTACAGCGCTCCTAAAGCGGTGACTGTCATACTCAGGAGTGGAACTAGTTCCTTCGGCCGCCTTATCCTTCCTGGACCTCTTTGAGGCAAGCTTCCTCGGGACCATTTCTTGTTGGTGATGAACAAAAGCGCAAAACAGAATCAAAAAATGCGAAAAATGATGACCCTAGGGCTGCAAACTCGTTAATCTCGTGGGTATGGCTTTTGAAAGGGGGGAAAAGAAGTTTTTGAATGCAAAAACGTCCCCCCTTTCGTCATTTTTATATTTTGGTGCAGGGGTTGCTCACCCAGGCGAGCTAATCTGCACTTTTTTTTTTTTGAGAGGAACATTAACTATGTCCCCTCCTCCCTTATGGGTTAGCGTTTTGCCTAACTTGAACTTACTCAAGTTAGAATTAGGCGTTGATTACTTATAGTAAAAGAAAACTGCGAATACAAAGGATACGGGGCTGCCTTGCAGCGACGTTCTCTGCTTGCTTAGCGCAGAGAAGGGGCGACGATTAGTCGGTCGTGACCCCATCCCCACTTGCATCCGTTCCTAAGTACCTGCAAGTAATAAACAACCAGGTTTGACTAATCTTGACCGCATCGTTGTCTTACCTTGATTGGTTTCTGCTGTCCATGTTTTGTCCTCACCCCAGAAGGTAGCTCAAGATGATCCTGCCCCTATTTTACCAAAACAATATGCATGCGTATGCGTATGCATGAAGGTTTTCAAATGCAGCAAATTTTAGTGAAAGTTGGTTTAGGTTCAATTTTAATTAAGCGCTTGGGGCATCCCATGAACTGAGCGGAAGGGCTCAGGTGATCACAAATCAACGCAAGGTTTGACCAAAGTGAGGACTAAAGCCTCGAATCCACGTTCATTTCTTTGAAAGATTGTAACGAGAGATACAGCAGACAGGAAATCCCTGGGATCTCCCTAGATCTCACTCAGTGATTTCGAGTGCCTGCTCTGATACCAATTGAAATTCTGATACTGGGGACAGATGTCGTACAGGATGTCACGACATCGCGTTTTAGAACATGCAGATTGTATATGACCGTATGAGCAGATTAAACAAGTAAATAACACAAGAGAATTGTTAACCCAGTTCGGTGCAACGTCACCTACATCTGGGGGCTACCAAGCCAGGGAGGAAATCCACTAAAATAGTGTTAGTTCGAAGATCTAACAGCCACTGTTTACAACCTTCTCACCTAACCACTACCCGTGCAACCTCTACCTAAGAGCCACTCTTAGATATGAGAACCCCTCTCACTCCCTCTCAATCACTCTCCCGTGTTTACAATTAAATCAAATACACACCAGAGATTGCTCTCTGAACAATAGAGATCAACTCTACACACTCAGGTCCAACACTTGATGTTAGGGTAACATCAAGGTGGCTCACAAAACACTCAAGTCCCAAAACTCACAAAATAACTCTTCAATCCCGGACTTGGTACAGAACTCGTGCAGCCTTCATGTTTATATAGCAGTGTGCGTATCTGGGCTGCAACAACTTGCGCTGGATGAGATCTATCATTTTCCTGAAAAATCTGCACTTAAAGATCTAAACGATAAAGTTTGATCTTTTAGTTTTTATCTTTAATCTTTAATACCTGAACGAACTATTCAAGTTTGTAATTCGAACTTTAATTATCTTTTAATTCGTTCCTAAAGATAGATCGCCTAAATCTGTTGCTAACTGCACATTAATCTGTTAAAGATATAATAGATTTATGTGTCCAGTATTTTCGGGCAAGATGTCCTGGACATCGTATCCGACATCGTGGATCCTGCAGCTTCAATTCTTCATTTGACATTTTATCTTGCCTTGTGCATTGTGCAGCCCGAATCTGATTCCTTGACATAACGTTTGGACATCATGTGCAGCAACTCCAGCTTTCCTTCAATGTCTAAGTGCTTATGTTTTAACAAAATTTTAGCCAATCTTTTAAAGCTCAGTAAAGCTAAGCACTAACAATCTCCCCCTTTGGCAAATTTTGTCTAAAACATACTTAGACACTTCCTGAACAGGTACGAGCAGTTATGCAAGTGGGATCAGCAACTTCCATTATCAGAGTAATCAAGCACAGCGGTATCTGTCGTGGCGACAGCAAAATTCTGCAAGTTGCAAGTCGTTTCCAGGATGTCAAGACATCTCACGTGACATCAGCTTTCTGCTCCCCCTGTCTCCATGCTCTTACTGCAGCATCTTCTATCAGCTACTAGTCTTTTCCAGGATGTCAAGACATCTCATGTGACATCAGCTTTCTGCTCCCCCTGTCTCCATGCTCTTACTGCAACATCTTCTATCAGCTACTAGTAGTTACAGTAGCTTACATCAGTCATCATCAGCAGCAGCAGTCTCCCCCTCAAAATCATATACATACAACTCCCCCTCAACATTCATGCATAATACTACTATTGCATACATAGTATCCTACTACTCAAAATCATAAATCATGCATAGTAATTACTCCCCCTTTTTAGACAGAATTTGACAAAAGTAGAATGCATGAAATTAATGTGCAAATATTACAGACCAATAACTAGTAAAAGTAAAAGCAAAAATAAAGGTCTGATGGTCATGGGGTGGCTTCAGAATCATCATCATTGGATTCTGTATCCTCTGCTGCATCTTCCTCAGCGTCTTCTTCTTCTTCCTCAGCTGCTTCTTCTTCTTCCTCAGCTGCTTCACCGTCATCAATGCCACTGTCTGAGAGTCTGTTGATCAGGCGTTCCAACTCCATTTTCTTCTCTGTGGTGGCTTTGATGGTTGCTTCCAGCACCTTGCATGTGTCCTTGAGTTCAGCAACCAAAGCATCCTTGGACACAGCACCTGAAGCAGCAGCTTTCCCTGATGTCGAGACAATGTCTGGGACATGTGTCCCCTCAAACAGTTTGTAATGCAGGGATAGAGCCGATTCTCTCTTCTTCACAGAGTCAATGTTGTTTAAAATATTGGGATGTTGACTCAACATAATGCCACACAATACAGTTGGGAAGGCAATGGGTAATTTGACAGCAAAAGATTCTGAATGCTTAACAGTTTGGTCAAAAATATAGTTTCCAAAATTAAATTTGGACTTGGTTCCAACAGCATACAGAAATTTACCCAAACCTGTGGCAACAGTGGAAGTATGATTGGTGGGTACCCAGTTTGCAGCGCCAATCCTATGCAGGATTGCATACTTCACACTTAGCTTCCCTGCAGAAAGCTTCCCTTTCTTTGGCCAATGCTGGACCTGTTTGGCAGTGATTTCCTTGGCAATTTGATGCTCAGAAACAGCAATATCGACCACTCCTTCAGTTGGTCTGCCCAGGTGCTTGTTGATTACAGCAGGGGAGAATCTAATACATTTTCCTCTGACAAACACTTTCTGATAATCATCACTCTTTCTGTTTGTTATGTCAGAGGGAATGTTGACAATGAATTCCCTGACTAGACTTTCATAGCAGTCTCCCAACTTGGTGACAGTTTTCAGCAGTCCAGCAGCCTTGATGAGGTCCATGATCTCCTTGCAATCCAAGGCATCTCTTCCCAGTTCTCTTTCAACAGCAAGTCTGCGTTGATATACAAATTTCCACCTTTCAACATTGCCAATGGAGTGGAATGAAATGTTGTCCAATGGTGCATCAGGGACATTTCCAGGCACCTTTTTCCCTGATTTCTTGGCCCTCTTGATGTCGAGAACATCTAGTTCGACATCATCATCAGAATCAGATGAGGAAATTTCTTTCCTCTTCTTGGAAGGAATTGCAACTTTGCTCCATCTGGATGTGGTAGGAGTGATTGGTGTGCTCTTCTTCTGTGCCATAGTTTTGATTCGTCCAGACCTAGTAATGGGGGTTTTCCCCTTTCTGCTTTGTAATCTTTCTGCAATGCCAGGTGCCAACTTGTTGGCAATGGGTTCCTCATCAGATTCTACTTCTTCTAGGTCAATGAGGTCACCTGGAGCAGGTTCTGGTGCCCTTGGTGCAGGGGTCTCCTCTGTGGCTTGATCCTCTTCCTCTGTTGATCTCTCTTTGCTGGATGAAGAGAGGACTTCAGTATTTGGGGCGGAAGATGTTGGAACATCTTTCTCAGCATCAGGGACAGAAACATTTGGGGTGGAAGATGTTGGAACATCTTCATCAGCATCAGGGACAGAAGCATTTTTCAGAATGCTACTCACAATACTGCGGATCTTCTTATCCATCTTCGGGTCTACTTCCCTAGGACTTGTTGCAAGGCTAGGGTTTTCAGAAATCTTCACTCCCTGTTGTCTTTTGGGAACCAGTTTCTCAGGAACAGGGGCTTGACCAGGAATCATTTGTATGGGTTGGATATGGAATTCAGGTTGTTCCTGGTTTGATGGTGCTTTGGTGGATGATGGAGATGATGGTACAGAGGGTGAACCAGGAGATGAAGTATCTTTCGGTGAGGTAGCCATGGAGAAGCAGGGCTTTTGAAATGGTTTCGTGAAAATCTGAGAGGTGTTGGGGAATGCTGATGAAAACGAGAATGCCACGAAAATGTAAATTTGAATGAGGAATGTAGAGGGGCGTGTGAAGCAACGGTCGAATCTGTTTTGGCCCAGTAGTGAATGTGCTATTAACGTTTGAGCACATTCAGATAAAAGTAATTGCTATAAATCCTCTAGCAGACAAATGCTCAGCTTGCCCCTCAGTTTTTCAAACTGATTTGCATCCAATGCCTTTGTGAAAATATCTGCTATTTGTTCCTCAGTGTCAACGTGCTTCAGTGTGATCACTTTATCATCAACAAGATCTCTAATATAGTGATGTCTAATGTCAATGTGCTTGGTTCTGCTGTGTTGAACAGGATTTTTAGAAATATTGATAGCACTCATGTTGTCACAGTACAATGTCATGACATCTTGTTCGACATTGTACTCCTTCAGCATCTGCTTCATCCAAACTAGTTGTGAACAGCTGCTTCCTGCTGCAATATATTCTGCTTCTGCAGTAGATAGGGACACACAGTTCTGCTTCTTGCTGAACCATGAAATAAGATTGTTGCCCAGATAGAAGCATCCACCAGAAGTGCTTTTTCTGTCATCTGCACTTCCAGCCCAATCAGCATCACAATACCCAACCAGCATTGAATCTGAACAATGACAGTACATAATCCCATAGTCACTGGTGCCATTTACATATTTCAGAATTCTCTTTACTTGAGTCAAGTGACTTATCTTAGGGTTGGCTTGATATCTTGCACAAACACCTACTGCATAGGTGATGTCAGGTCTGCTAGCTGTTAAATATAGTAAGCTCCCAATCATGCTTCTGTACAGACTTTGATCAACACTGGTGCCAGTTTCATCTTTTGACAGCTTCAAGTGAGTAGGTGCAGGTGTTCTTTTATGGCTGGCATTTTCCATCCCAAACTTCTTGACAATGTTCTTTGCATACTTGCTTTGTGAGAGGAATATGGAGTCTTCCATCTGCTTCACTTGGAGTCCCAGAAAATAAGTCAGCTCTCCAACAAGACTCATCTCAAATTCAGATTGCATCTGTTGGACAAAATGTCGAAGCATCTCATTCGACATCCCTCCAAACACAATGTCATCAACATATATCTGTGCTATCATCAAGTTTTCAGCATCTTGTTTGACAAAGAGAGTCTTGTCAATTCCTCCCTTCCTATACCCTTGCTGAGTAAGGAACTCTGTTAGCCTTTCATACCAAGCTCTTGGAGCTTGCTTCAATCCATAGAGAGCCTTCTTGAGCCTGTATACATGATCTGGATGAGTTGGATCTACAAATCCCTTTGGCTGCTCCACATAGGCTTCTTCATTCAGGTATCCATTCAGAAACGCGCTCTTCACATCCATCTGGTACAGCTTGAATTTGAGGATGCAAGCTACACCAAGTAACAATCTGATGGACTCAAGTCTAGCAACAGGGGCGAAAGTTTCATCAAAGTCTACACCTTCAATCTGAGTGTAGCCTTGAGCAACAAGTCTGGCCTTGTTTCTGGTTATAACACCTTCTTCATTGGTTTTGTTCTTGAAGATCCACTTGGTGCCAATCACATTAGTTCCCTCGGGTCTAGGAACTAGCTCCCAAACTTCATTCCTTTTGAATTGCTCCAATTCTTCTTGCATAGCATTGATCCAGAACTCATCAGTCAGTGCCTCTTTCACATTCTTGGGCTCAATTTTGGAGACAAAACATGAATTGGAGACAATCTCAATCTCCCTTGATCTTGTAGTGACTCCTCTGTTTGGATCTCCTATAATCAACTCCTTGGGGTGCATCTTCTGGATTCTAATGGAGGGACTCTTGTCAGGTTTATTGATGTTTGGTTCATCTGTAGCAGAATCAGAGTTTTCTGCATTTTCTGCACTTTTAGCTGTATCTGCTACATCGTCTCCCGATGTTCTGACATCTTCTTCGACATCCTTCTTTCTTGCTGGAGTTAGATCATCAACAACCACATTGATGGATTCCATCACAGTTCTGGTTCTGGAATTGAATACTCTATATGCTCTGCTGTTTATAGAGTATTCCAAGAATATTCTTGCATCACTCTTGGGATCCATCTTTCTCCTTTGCTCTCTATCAGCCAGAATGTAACATGGACTTCCAAAGATGTGGAAGTGCTTGACAGTTGGCTTTCTTCCTTTCCAGATTTCATACAGTGTGGTTGGAGTCCCTCTTCTAAGTGTGACTCTGTTGTGGATGTAGCATGCTGTGTTCATGGCTTCAGCCCAGAGATTATAGGGAAGTTCTTTGGCATGAAGCATGACCCTAGCAGCTTCTTGCAAAGTCCTGTTTTTCCTTTCAACTATGCCATTTTGTTGTGGTGTAATGGCTGCAGAGAACTCATGAGTGATGCCTTCAGATGTGCAAAATTCAGTAAACTTGCTGTTTTCAAACTCTCTGCCATGGTCACTCCTGATTCTCTTGATGACACAGTCTTTTTCTCTTTGAAGTCTTAGACTTAATTCTTTGAATACTTCAAAGGTGTCTGATTTCTCTCTGATAAAGTTGACCCAGGTAAATCTGGAGAAATCATCCACAACAACATAGGCATACCTCTTTCCTCCAAGGCTTTCAACTTGCATAGGCCCCATCAAGTCCATGTGAAGTAGTTCCAGCACCCTGGAAGTGGTCTGATGTTGAAGCTTCTGGTGGGACATCTTGACTTGCTTTCCAATCTGGCATTCACCACAGATTCTGCCTTCTTCTATTTTCAGATTGGGAATGCCTCTAACAGCACCTTTGTCAATGATTTTCTTCATGCCTCTTAAGTGCAGATGTCCAAATCTTTGATGCCATATTTTGACTTCATCTTCTTTGGAGAATAGGCATGTGGAGGAGTAACTGGTTTCTTGAGGTGTCCATAGGTAACAGTTGTCCTTTGATCTGCTGCCCTTCATTAGGACTTCACCCTTGTCATTTGTCACCAAGCATTCTGACTTTGTGAAGTTTACATTGAATCCTTCATCACACAACTGACTGATGCTGATCAAGTTCGCAGTCAGTCCCTTCACCAGCAGTACTTTGTTCAGACTAGGAAGTCCATCATGAACTAGCTTTCCCATTCCAGTGATCTTTCCTTTAGAGCCATCTCCAAATGTCACATAGCTAGTGGAGCAAGGTTCAATGTTCACCAGGAATTCTTTAACTCCTGTCATGTGTCTGGAACAGCCGCTATCTAGGTACCAATCTTCCTTAGCTGATGCTCTCAGTGAAATATGAACAACAAGACTAACAGTCTTGTGTTTTGGAACCCACATCATCTTCCTTCCGCTGCTGCTACCTTGAGTTCCATGATGTGGATGGCCATGTAAATGATAGCAAAAGGGCTTTATGTGACCATACTTGCCACAGTAGTGACACCTCCACTTCATTCTTTTGCTCTTTTTCTGCTGCGTTCCATGATGTCGAGACCGATGTTGTGACATCGTGGCTCCAGTGCTGTTTTTGGCAGGAACAAATTCTGTCATGGTCGTTCTGCCAGCAAACTTATGATTAAATCCAAGTCCTCTCTGGTTTCCACCATTCTTCCCAAGCTGTAGCACCTCATCAAGCAAATCTGAGCCTTTATTCAGCATCTTTATTGATTTTGTCATGTTTTCCAGTTTAGAGTTCAGAAAACCAATTTCTCCTTTAAGTTCAGAGATTTCCTCTTCATGTGCCTCCTTCTCAGCCTCCAGATTTGCAATGACCTTCTTTAGTTGTGCTTCTTGCTGAAGAATCTTCTCACTTTTGATGCATAGTTCTCTATAGGATATGGCAAGCTCATCAAAAGTGATTTCACTATCTGTATCACTTGAATCTTCAGCAGATTCAAATCTCCCAGTGAGTGCATTCACATCTCTGTCAGAATCACTTTCTTGTTCACTCTCTGTATCATCAGACCGACATACAGAAAGTCCTTTCCTCTGCTTCTTGAGATGAGTGGGACATTCAGCTTTGATGTGTCCATAGCCTTCACACCCATGGCATTGAACTCCTTTGCTGTGACTGGGCTTTTCATCTGACCTTTTCTGGTATTCACTACCTTTCCTGATGTCGAAAGGGATGTTCCGGACATGTGGTTTCTGCCTCCTGTCCATTCTGTTCAGCACTTTGTTGAACTGTTTTCCAAGGAGCACAACTGCATTAGTCAGACCTTCATCAGTATCCAGGTCATACTCATCTTCTTCTCCTTCATCATTGGACACGAACGCCAGATTCTTGCTCTTCTTTTCAGTCCTATCCGAGAGTCCTAGCTCAAAGGTTTGAAGGGAACCAATGAGTTCATCTACTCTCATGTTGCAAATGTCTTGGGCCTCCTCTATTGCAGTGACTTTCATGTCAAATCTCTTAGGCAAAGATCTGAGGATCTTTCTCACCAGCTTTTCATCTGTCATCCTTTCTCCCAAGGCAGTGCAAGCATTGGCAATTTCAAGAATGTTCATGTGGAAGTCATGAATACACTCTTCCTCCTTCATCTTCAGATTTTCGAATTTTGTAGCCAATACTTGCAATCTGGACATCTTCACTTTGGTGGTTCCTTCATGAGTGGTTTTCAGGATCTCCCATGCATCCTTGGCCACAGTGCATGTGTTGATCAGTCTGAAGATATTCTTGTCAACTCCATTGAATAGAGCATTCAAGGCTTTGGAGTTTCCAAGTGCCAATTCGTCTTCTTCTTTTGTCCAGTCTTCTTCTGGCTTCAATCCATCAGTGGGCTTTCCTTCTGTGTCCAGCATCTTGGGATGTTCCCAGCCTTTGATGACAGCTTTCCAGGTTCTGCTATCCAGTGATTTGAGGAAGGCCACCATCCTTGCTTTCCAGTATTCATAGTTGGTTCCATCCAGAATTGGTGGTCTGTTCACTGGTCCTCCTTCTTTCTCCATGTTCATCAGAATTTATCTCCCTAGATCTCACTCAGTGATTTCGAGTGCCTGCTCTGATACCAATTGAAATTCTGATACTGGGGACAGATGTCGTACAGGATGTCACGACATCGCGTTTTAGAACATGCAGATTGTATATGACCGTATGAGCAGATTAAACAAGTAAATAACACAAGAGAATTGTTAACCCAGTTTGGTGCAACGTCACCTACATCTGGGGGCTACCAAGCCAGGGAGGAAATCCACTAAAATAGTGTTAGTTCGAAGATCTAACAGCCACTGTTTACAACCTTCTCACCTAACCACTACCCGTGCAACCTCTACCTAAGAGCCACTCTTAGATATGAGAACCCCTCTCACTCCCTCTCAATCACTCTCCCGTGTTTACAATTAAATCAAATACACACCAGAGATTGCTCTCTGAACAATAGAGATCAACTCTACACACTCAGGTCCAACACTTGATGTTAGGGTAACATCAAGGTGGCTCACAAAACACTCAAGTCCCAAAACTCACAAAATAACTCTTCAATCCCGGACTTGGTACAGAACTCGTGCAGCCTTCATGTTTATATAGCAGTGTGCGTATCTGGGCTGCAACAACTTGCGCTGGATGAGATCTATCATTTTCCTGAAAAATCTGCACTTAAAGATCTAAACGATAAAGTTTGATCTTTTAGTTTTTATCTTTAATCTTTAATACCTGAACGAACTATTCAAGTTTGTAATTCGAACTTTAATTATCTTTTAATTCGTTCCTAAAGATAGATCGCCTAAATCTGTTGCTAACTGCACATTAATCTGTTAAAGATATAATAGATTTATGTGTCCAGTATTTTCGGGCAAGATGTCCTGGACATCGTATCCGACATCGTGGATCCTGCAGCTTCAATTCTTCATTTGACATTTTATCTTGCCTTGTGCATTGTGCAGCCCGAATCTGATTCCTTGACATAACGTTTGGACATCATGTGCAGCAACTCCAGCTTTCCTTCAATGTCTAAGTGCTTATGTTTTAACAAAATTTTAGCCAATCTTTTAAAGCTCAGTAAAGCTAAGCACTAACACTTAATTGCCCCAGATTCTAAGCATAATATCGCTTGATGACATCAGAATTCACGGGTGAAGGTAGCTCTTCGCCATCCATGTTGGTAAGCACCAGGACTCCTCCGGAAAAAGCCCTCTTCACAACAAAAGGCCCTTCGTAGTTCGGGGCCCATTTTCCTTGATTGTCCTTGACAGCGTGGGACATTTTCTTTAGCACAAGGTCTCCCTCATGGAACTTGCGCAAACGTACTTTCTTGTCGAATGCATTCTTCATTCTTTGCTGGTACAAGCGCCCATGACTCATGGCTGTTAAGCGCTTACCCTCAATGAGGTTGAGCTGGTCATAGCGCGTTTGAGCCCACTCTGATTCCTTTAATCCAGATTCTGTCAAGATCCTTAATGACGGGACTTCTACCTCAAACGGTAACACAACCTCCATCCCATATACCAATGAGAACGGCGTTGCCCCAGTTGACGTTCGCACTGAAGTTCGGTAACCGTGTAACGCGAATGGGAGCATTTCATGCCAATCTCTGTATGACACGGTCATCTTTTGAATAATCTTTTTGATATTCTTATTGGCCGCTTCCACGGCTCCATTCATCTTTGGCCGGTAGGGTGAGGAATTGTGATGCTGGATTTTAAACTCCTCGCACATTTCCCCCATCATCTTGTTATTCAGGTTGGTGCCGTTGTCTGTGATAATCTTCCTTGGCAAACCATATCGGCAGATGATCTCTTTCTTAATGAACTTGACCACTACACCCCTCGTGACACTGGTGTAGGAAGCCGCCTCGACCCACTTGGTGAAATAATCTATCGCTACGAGGATGAAGCGATGACCATTCGAGGCCTTGGGCTCAATGGCCCCGATGACATCTATTCCCCACATGGAGAAAGGCCAAGGGGTGGACATGACATTCAGAGGATGCGGTGGAGCATGGACATTATCTACGAACACTTGACATTTGTGGCATTTCCTTACATGGACACAACAATCACTTTCCATGGTAAGCCAGTAATAACCTGCTCTTAGGATCTTCCTGGCCATAGCATGCCCATTGGCGTGCGTTCCAAACGAGCCCTCATGGACTTCCTCGATCATGTGATTCGCCTTCCTGGCATCCACACACCGCAGGAGTGTCATGTCGTGGTTTCTCTTATACAGTATGCTTCCGCTCATGAAGAAACCGGCCGCCAACCTTCTCAATGTCCTCTTATCATTGTCGGCAATCTCTGGCGGGTATTCTTTGCTTACGACATATCGCTTGATGTCGAAATACCAAGGCTTACCGTCCCGTTCCTCTTCTACTTGGCAGCAATGCACAGGTTTGCCACGATACCAAAATTCAATGTAGGGTAGATCCCCGTGCGGCGTTAGCTGGAACATAGACGCCAAAGTAGCAAGCGCATCCGCCATTTGATTTTCCTCGCGGGGAACATGATGGAAAGAGATCTCATCAAAGGTTTTAGCCAATTCCTTGATATAGGCTTTGTAGGGTATTAGCTTGGGATCTCTAGTTTCCCATTCCCCTCTCAGCTGATGGATTACCAACGCTGAGTCGCCGTACACCTTGAGTAGTTTGACATAGGAGTCAATCGCTGCCTGGACAGCCAAGGCACATGCTTCATATTCGGCCATGTTGTTGGTGCAGTCGAATCCTAGCCTGGCTGTGAAAGGTACACATTGATTGTCCGGAGAGACCAATACTGCCCCAACGCCATGGCCTAGAATGTTTGACGCTCCGTCAAACCATACGGTCCATGTGTCCCGATCTTCGTCCAATTTTTCCTCAAACAAGGCCATGATGTCCTCATCCGGGAATTCAGGATGCATGGGCTGATAGTCGTTAAGAGGCTGTTGAGCCAAATAATCTGCTAAGGCGCTTCCTTTTATCACCTTTTGGGTGACGTAAACTATATCAAACTCGGATAGCAGGACTTGCCACCGGGCGATTCGTCCCGTGAGAGCTGGCTTTTCAAAGATGTACTTAACCGGGTCCATCTTGGATATCAACCAGGTAGTATGGCTCAGCATGTACTGTCTTAGGCGATGGGATGCCCATACTAAAGCACAACACGTTCTTTCGAGCAAGGAGTAATTCATTTCACAGGTCGTGAACTTCTTACTTAGGTAGTAAACAACGCGCTCTTTCTTTCCGGATTCGTCATGTTGCCCCAGCATACACCTCATTGACTCGTCCAAGATTGTCATGTACAAAATGAGAGGCCTTCCAGGTACTGGTGGCATAAGCACGAGAGGATTCATAAGGCATTTCTTGATCCTTCCAAAAGTTTCTTGGCAATCCTCATTCCAGCGATCAGTTTGGTTTTTGCGTAAGAGCTTGAACAACGGCTCACAAATGGCGGTGAGCTGCGATATGAATCTGGCAATATAATTCAAGCGTCCCAGGAAACCTCGGACTTGCCTCTCTGTACGGGGTTCTGGCATCTCAAGGATAGCCTTCACCTTTTTGGGGTCTACCTCTATCCCTTTCTGGCTTACAATGAAACCAAGCAATTTCCCTGATTTGACCCCAAAGGTACACTTAGCGGGGTTCAACCTTAATTGATATTTCTTAAGCCTTTCGAACAACTTCCGCAGGTTGACAAGGTGTTCTTCCTCAGATTTAGATTTAGCAATTATGTCGTCCACGTAGACCTCGATCTCTTGATGCATCATATCATGGAACAAAGCTACCATGGCCCGTTGATAAGTTGCCCCGGCATTCTTGAGTCCAAAGGACATCACCTTGTAACAGAACGTCCCCCATAGGGTGACGAAGGTAGTCTTTTCCATATCCTCTGGCGCCATCTTTATCTGATTGTAACTGGAGAATCCGTCCATGAAGGAAAATAAAGCGAAATTGGCCGTGTTATCCACGAGGATATCGATGTGTGGCAAAGGAAAATTGTCCTTGGGACTGGCCCGATTCAGGTCCCGATAATCCACACACATTCGTACTTTCCCATCTTTCTTAGGGACCGGTAAAATGTTGGCAACCCATTCCGGATATCGAGCGACGGCCAGAAAACCAGCGTCAAATTGCTTCTTCACTTCTTCTTTTATCTTCAAGGATGTTTCGGGCTTCATCCTTCTCAATTTCTGCTTTACCGGGGGACACTCGGGATTTAGAGGTAATCGGTACTGTACAATGTCAGAACTCAAACCGGGCATATCTTGGTATGACCAAGCAAAGATGTCTTGGTAGTCTCTTAGCAGGATTATTAATTCTTCATGGATAGGTGCGGTAATACCTGTGCCTATCTTTACTTCCCTTTTTTCACTGCCAATTCCCAAGTCTACTAGTTCTGTTTTTTCTTGATGAGGTCCCATCTCTTGGTCCTCATGGGCGACCATTCTTTCTAGTTTTGGGGGAAGTCCCACATCCTCATTTCTTTCATCTTCCGTTTGATTCATTTCTTGCTCAAAATTGATAGACGGGTCCCAGGTATTAGTACCTTCGGGGGACTCGTCATTGGATCTGCCGTTTCAGAAATAAAGAAGTAAACATGCAAATGGATGAGAATGGGTAGAGACATAGGAACAGATGAAGAAAGATCCTTGTATTATAAATTCAAAAACAAAAGACACAAAGCCTTAACAAAAGAGAAACTCTAGAGCCTAGGCCCAACTATAGAGCTTTTAAAACCGTAAAGGTTTACATTATGCTCGTTGCGTAAATGTCGGGGCGTTCCTCCACTCGCCAATTTCCCAGCTGGAAATCAGGAGGGCATGGTTGTACCAAATCCAATGTACTCGGAACATCATCTTCGTATATCGCGACCACTTGACCTTCGTCTCCCAAACCTGCGCTTATAAAGCTTCTGCTTATGTGGCAGGGCGGGCTTCCTTCACTTTCTTGTCTCAACTGCGAGCTTTGGCCACTGCTTTTCCTTCCCGCGATGCTTCTCTTCATATCCGCCTGAGTGGGCTTATAGCCTAAACCATACTTCCCACGATTTCCTTTGGCATTTGTCAGGCTAGTTATGCCGCCGTTGTCTTTGCCCAAACCCATTCCGTGTTCGTAACCGTTTCCCAACATAACTCGGGCCATCATTACTGCTGCATCAGACAGGCAAGGCTGCCCAGAAAAGGAATCCATGGAGGAAATGCTTACCACCTCGAAAGACTGGAAAGCGGTTTCTAATGACTCCTCTGCGGCCTCCACATAAGGCATAGAGGACGGGAAGCTCACCAACATGTCTTCCTCGCCTGACACGATGACCAAATGCCCCTCCACTACGAATTTCAACTTTTGGTGGAGTGTAGAGGGAACAACTCCCACTGAGTGGATCCACGGGCTCCCCAACAGACAGCTGTAGGGGGGGTTAATATCCATTATTTGGAAGGTGACTTGACAGGTGTGAGGGCCTATTTGTACTGGGAGATCGATCTCTCCCCTAACCTCTCGGCGGGTGCCGTCGAAGGCACGAACCACCATTGAACTTGGCTTTAAGTGGGAAGCATTGAATGGTAATTTCTCCAAGGTGCTCTTAGGCATCACGTTTAAATTGGAACCATTATCGATGAGCACTTTGGCTACGATATGGTCCATACACTTGACTGATACGTGCAAAGCTTTATTATGCCCTCTCCCCTCAGCGGGGATCTCTTCTTCGACGAAGGCGAGATAGTTGTTGGCAGTGATATTATTGACCAGCCCTCCGAAACCTTCTATCAAGATATCTTGGGCCACGTGGGCCTCGTTCAAAACCTTCACTAGCAGAGCCCGATGAGGCTCGGAGCTCATGAGTAACTCTAACAGCGAGACTCTGGCCGGAGTTTTGTTGAGCTGTTCGATAACCTTGAATTCGCTCTGCTGAATTATACGGAGGAACTCGCTGGCTTTCTCTAGCGACACCTCCTTTTTATCATCCTTTTTCTCCGGAAGGCCTTTTGCCGGAATATCTTTATTCGAAGCGTGGGATGCTTCGCCATCTTGTTCCTCCCCCACTTTTCCTTTTCCCTTGACGTCCGCGGGTTGGACTGGTAGGTCCGGAGGCGCGAACACACGACCACTACGGGTCACACCACTCAGTTCCGTGATATTTGTTACTTTAGCCGACAACGAGCTGACGTCGGTGGCTTCTTCTTCCTTCTCCCTCGGAGGTGTATATCTCCATGGGACTGCATGGCTATTTTGGTACGGGAAAGGAACAGGTTTGGCTACTAAGGGGTGTCCGGGCTTTTGCGAAGCTGTGCCTTTAGTGAAGTATATCACCAAGGGTTTGGGCTTTGCAACACTGCTCCCATCCGTGGACTGCATGCATATGTGCTGCTCTTCTCTTCCTTCACTGCCAACTTCCAGTCGACCTTGATCTATCATTTGCTGTAACAATTCCTCTACTTCCAAACATGTTTCCATGTCATGCAGCTCGCCGGAATGCAGTAAACAGGAATCCTCCTTACGCCCACTATGAGGAATCACACCTCACTTTTGTTGGGCCTCAAAGATAAACCTCCTAGGGGTTGCCACATCCTTTAAAGGTTTAGACCTGCGCGGCCTATCGGACTCAACGGCGTTAACTGCTCCCCCTCCATGATTGGCGAGCGGGTTGGTTCTCACATTGGGCCGATCCTCTTGGAAGGTCAGCCATCCAGCATCCATCAAATGTTGGACCTTGTATTTAAGGGCCAAGCATTTTTCAACGGAATGTCCCGGGACACCCCCATGGTACTTGCAAGTTGCATTAGGGTCATACCACTTTGGGAAAGGGGGTTGGAGGACCTTTCCGGGAGTTACCACGGCCAAATGGTTGGCGATGAGGGACGGCAAGAGGTCTTCGTACGTCATTGGGAGTGGGGTGAATTCTTGAAATGGCCTTGGAGGGAAGTTCCTTGTCGCGTTGGAATTAACGGCCGGGCAAGTCGTGTTCGGAGTTGGAACTTGGGAAGCTTCTCTCTGGGTGGGTGCCTTAGGTTGCACGGGTGCTGAACTAGAGGCGTTCCCGGCATGAGCCGAGAAGCTCGGGTGATGTTGCGCGTACTGATGGGTACCATGAGGTGTCTGCGGGGGTTTGACCCACGCGGGCGTTGAAGAGACGGCATGGGCATCTCCTTCCTTCCTTTTTGCCCCTGTTGCCCCGATTCTTTTGGCATTCGCACTCGTGGAGGAAACGTAATCGAACTTTCCTCTTTTCAATCCTACCTCGATTCTTTCCCCGGCGAACACTAGGTCCGCGAAGCGGGACGGCATGTAACCTACTAGCTTCTCATAGTAGAACACTGGCAGAGTGTCTACCATCATGGTGATCATCTTTCTCTCAACCATGGGAGGAGCCACTTGTGCCGCCAGGTCTCTCCACCGTTGTGCGTATTCTTTAAAGGTTTCGCCCTCTTTCTTGAACATATTTTGCAGCTGAGTGCGATCGGGAGCCATATCGGAGTTCTACTGATATTGCCTTAGGAAGGCAGTAATCAGATCCTTCCAAGTACGGATACGGGAAGCTTCCAAATTAGTGTACCAAACTACCGCGGCTCCGGCCAAGCTATCTTGAAAGAAGTGTATTAAAAGCTTCTCATCTTTAGAGTGTGCGCCCATCTTGCGACAGTACATCTTAAGATGGTTTTTGGGACAGGTCGTCCCCTTATACTTGTCGAAGTCCGGCACTTTGAACTTCGGGGGGATAACAACATCGGGTACTAAGCAAAGATCCGTCATGTCTGCGAACGGAGAGTCCCCAAATCCTTCCACGGCTCTCAATCTTTCCTCGAGGAGATCGAGCTTCCTCCTTTCTTCAGTTGCCGGGGGCGGTCCTTCCGTAGACAAAACTATTGGTTGTGTCGCGATGTTGGGTTGAGGCAACGTGCTGGGTGCCGGCCCTTCGGGGATCGGGGGATAGAACTCGACATCCCTTCGAGCATAGTCTTGAGGGTCTTTGTGGACCTCGTCGGGCTGTTGAGGAGGTTCTCTTTCAAGGACGGGAGAAGCAATATGGACCGCATCGTCTTGCAAGACGGGTGGTGAGTAGTTGGGCGGCAATCCATAAGGGTAAGCCGCTCGGTTGTATCCTAGGTGAGGGTTGCCATCGTGCCCCAGTGTGTCCCTTCCCCGTCCTACTATGTTTGAGGGAGGATGGTGCGCAGTTGCCAAGAGAGTTGGGTCTGCTTCGGCAGCCGAACTGACAGCGGCAGCGGTGGCCACATTTTTCTCCATGAGCTGCCTCATTCCTAACATGGCCTCCATCATGGAAGCCATCTGTTCTTTCAAAGCCGACATGTCGGCTTTCATCTGTTCCTGTGTTTCCTCTTGATCACCCATCGTTCTAGATTTGGATCTGGTGCGATAGGGATGCCTTGTGGCGCGTTTAGTTATGATGTTTTTCCCTAAAAAAACCAAACGTGAGGAGTGGGTAAAGAAAGAAAGAATGCATGCTAGAGATAAGATGCGGGAGTGATTTGATTTGCACAAGCTTTTTGGAGTAGAAATATGGGACCAACTCATTTTATTTCAAAAAGTTGTATCTAGTCAAGGTCTGAGAGACCATACAAGTTTCCTAGCGATTTCTAATTATGTGGGACATTAAGTCTACCATATGCTGACAATAGCCGAGAAGCCCATGAATTTCTTCGGGGGCGGAGTAGGTGTCCGCCATCGCCTTGGCCTTGGCTAACAATCGGGGAAGTTCTTGACTCCCGTTCAAGGTAAGAGCAAACTGATCCATCCACATGGTTTCCTCTTGGTGTAAAGAGTCGATCACCCTTCCTCTAGCCTCTTTTTCCGCGTATACTTGGGCATACTCGTCCGCGACCCTATGCTCGTGGGCCGTGGCTAGATCTAACTCTTCTTGGTACTTGGCGATGATAGCTAGCATGTTGGTCTCCGTCTCGCATAAATGCTGAGACAAGCTCCTTTTGGACCTTGAACAGGCAACTAACTCCTCTTTCAAGACCATGCTATGTGCTCGCGACTGGTCCCTCTCTTCCCTTCGCAGCTTGAGTTCACTGTTGCTACCCCACAGAGCTCCGCGAAATTTGTTACGGCCATACTCTTCCTTGCGAGCCCTCTTGGTCTCTTGTTCAAGGGCTCTCGCGGTAGTTGCATTCTCTTCCCGTAATCCGACACACTCCTTCCGGATGTGTGTAGCGGCCAACTTGAACTTCTCCTTGGCAAGTTTCGCCTTTCCTAACTCACTTTTGAGAGGTCCTCCTCCGGTGCCTCAAAACTCTCCTTGCTGACGACTTTTAACTTGGCGAGCCAATCTAACCTCGTATATGAACTTTCAGCCATTCATGGTAACCACCAATGATGCCATTACGAATGCCCCTAAGTTCTTGATCTTTTCTTAACGGGGTTTCCCATGCCTTATGGATTCTTTGTATAGCCTTGAAATATTGCGCGCCGAAATCCCTTACAAGGAAAGGAGACATGCTTTCTTCCGTCGGTGCTCCCCTCATGGGGTACCCTAGTTGTCTTATAGCGAGCGTGGGATTGTAGTTAATACAACCCCTCGTTCCTATTAGCGGAATGTTTGGGTACCCTCCACATGAGAAAAGGACTCCCTCTTTTCCTTCCTTCCATCGGGGGAACCAATTGATTGTTCTTCCTCCTATCCCAGCCAAAAGTTGGTCCCAATCTATTCTTCTTTTTTCAGTACACGAGCGATGGCTCTGGAGCGGACATGGATGCCTCGTGTCTTGCTGGAACAGGTGTGAAACCAACCAAACACAGAGAGCGGGCAAGCAACAGATGATCCGTGCGCTACTCTTTTCGCACCTTCGGTCAAACGTGTCAAATAAATCTGCCAAGACAGCTACCACCGGACTTTCCTTGCTATGGTGGTATGCAAGGAAAGCGTCGATTGCTGCTAGGTCCACCAAACCATCTATGTTTGGAAAGAGGACGACCCCAAAAATTAGCAACGCTAACACATCCATAAACGGGACCCAATCCCCTTGACTTGCCATATCCTTCGCCTTATCTTCTAGGTACTTCCGTGGTAGGCCCGCTATGCCGTTTCGAGTCTGTTTTATGCGGTCCAAACCTCTTGCTGAATCCTTGACCACAGTTGCAATTATGCTCAAAGAGGGGAGACACCCGGAGGAAAGGTATGGTTTTCTTCCCCTGAGAGGACATCCTAGAATTTCCTCAAATTCTTCAATGGTTGGTACCAATTGGAAGTCTCCGAACGTGAAGCATCTCAAAGGCTGGTCGTAGTATTGGGTGAGTGATGCAATGGCTTCTATGGATACCTCTGCTATGGTCAACTCTAAGATCTTTCCGTAAGTCTTGCGGAAGGCTTGCATTTGGAGAGGTTCCATCAACCGCCCTAATTCCTTGATGCTGGTGGTATCTAGGCTTTTAACCTTGACTTGGTAAAACCTCCTGCCGGTTTGATTTGTTCCCATGCTTACTAAGGTGAGACAAAAAGCTGGTGCAAATCAAAACTCCGATATCTCATGGGTGGAATGGATGAATGCATGAAGGAATGCATATGACACAGATGCAATCTAGGAATGCGGGGGCCCGAGGAATTGTCTCCTTCTTAGATACAACGTCTAGGGGTAGCAAGGTGCCCCAACGTATGTTTTTAAGAAGGCGACACGGACCCTCCGTTGGTTTGCTTATAGAGGGGATCAAGACAGAACCCATATGCGATGCATATGCAAAAGACGCAATGCGGGAATGTTCATAGTATGACAATATTCACTGAACATAAGCAAAAGGGTATATGATACTTATGCATGGCAGTTGTGAAAAATGGCACGCAGCGTATTCGCTCCGTGCCCCTTTTTAAGGGACCTATAAGGGAGAGAACTAACTAGGCATTTAGTGATAACCCCCCAAGGTAGTCATATCTCTCTTGATGGTTTCTAGAGGTATTATCCTCTTCGAAGAACATATTGCAGCAGTAGGAACTACTAGCAACAATAAGTTTTCAAAGAGAAAAGCTCTAGATGAGGGTTCACTGTAATCAAGCAAGTCGGAGACCTAGCATGATCACAGATTCACCTCCACTCCTTATGTTCCCATGAACCCGGGTATAGGGCCCTTTTTCACTCAGTGTGTGCAAATAGTGTTGGTGTTTGTGTGCATCAAATGAATAAATATTTACTTCATGCATACATTTTAAAACGCACTAAAAGCAACAAAGAGTTTATATACATAAGAACATAATGAAGGGAAGCCAACAAAGGGATAAGTCATGGTAAATCGTTGCACAAGATTAAATGGCCTAACTCTTTAAAAACAGTCCCCAGTGGAGTCGCCAACTGTCGCAACCTACCCTTCGGCGGGAGGGCGACGCGTGACTCGCGGGATGCGTGTTCCACGAAAGGAATACGCGCGGAGTCGCCACCAACGTTTATTTGAGGAAAACGTCGGAAAAACCGGAAAAGACGCGATCTACGAACTTTTAAGTGAAAGGCTCGGGAGTTGTATTTACGCACGGGGAAGGTATTAGCACCCCACACGTCCGTCCCAAGGGACGACAGCCTTTAATCGAATGTGCAAACGTGACTTTGGTTTTTATGTTCCCTTTTTATGTCTTTGTATCCTTTATACCCTTTTTATATTTTTCTCTTTTTGTGGTCGACAAGGGTGTTTCCCTTTGCTTCTACGTATTCCTCAATTGCGATGAGGAAATCAGACCTACGTAGTTCTTTTTTATCAAGTGGTTCTTTTTTACTTAAAAGGTGATCATTTTAAGACGTTGGACCTTGAAAATGATCCATTTTTACTTAGTAAGAAATTGAAATGATAAACTTCAAAAACCTATTTTTATGGACGAGCTTGACTAGGCGAGTTGATTTTAGCCTTAGTTTCACATTAGTTATTAGTCAATTCAATTAAGAATGAGAAATCCCAAAGAGAAAACGTCCGATTGATTTTCCGCTTTATTTTACTAAAAGACATTTTTTTATTATTATATTATCATTTTACCTCTTTTTTTTATTTCCAACGTGGTTACGGCACGACCGAACGGTCGGAATTCGTTTTAACCGAAGTTAACGGATAATACAATTCAAACGATCGGTGGAAATTTATTTTATTTTTAGGTTAAGTGAGAAATGACTTAAATAAAATGGCTTAAGCACATCAAGAGGGGGTATAAAAAGTGAATGAAACGAGAATAAAAATACACAAAACACAATATGGACCACCACGGGTACATAGAATGAATCGAAAAGCTTGGTTCGAGGTACTTACCCGTTGAAGATCGAAGAACGATGAAGAACGAATGAAGAACGTCGAAGAACGGTCGAAACCTTTGCGAAATTCTTCACGGAAAACGTTACGGAAACGTTTCGGAAGCACCTCAGCTTAGATTTTCTTCACGGAAACAATTTTTCCAAGCAAATTCGAAAGAGAGAGAAGTGCCTAAGGGGCTGAACCCTTTTCCTTCTCACTTCCTCCCCTATTTATAGCAAAATAGGGGAGATGGTTGTCGCCCAGCTCGCCCAGGCGAGCAGGGTTGCTTCCTCCAGAAGCAACAGCCTTCTTGAGGAATCTTCTGGAGGGCCCAAGTGGGCCTGGTTGCTATTTGCACCCCAATTTTTACTAAGTACACCCCCCTCTGCCTTTTTTGGTGATTCTTTTTTCGTAAAGTTATGGAAACTTATGAATTTCGTAACGATACTTGTTTTCTTTTCGTAATGTTACGGAACCTTGCGGATTACATAATCATCCCCTTTTTGACTTACGGAATGTTACGGAACCTCACTAATTATGCAACGATGCTTCCATTTGATTTCCGGGGTGTCACGGAACCTTACGGATTGTGCATCAATATTTTCTTTTGTTTTCCGGCATGTCCCGGAATTTCACAAATTGCCTAATGATGGGTGCCAAGCACCTTACAAGGACCAAACAAAGGTCGCATGTCATCAAGCAAAGGTCCCCGGACGAAATTAGTGTATGACAATAGGGAATAAAATAGAGTTCATTTTTTATAAAATAATAAAAATAAATAAATAAATAATAGGTTGTGAGTACCCTAGATATAAATAGAGACATCTTAGGTCAGTTTTTGACTGACGATACTCCTTACACCTCATCTTCCTCTCAATTTCATTTTCCATTCTCCTCCCAAAACCCTCTCTTTTCCCCGCATACCACCAAACCTGTCTAAGAAAAACAACAATCTCATACTCATTCACCGTTGGATCGTCGTGAAATTGAGAACCAGGTTTGGAACGCCTTTTTGAACATTAGCACCGTTGGGAATTATGAAAACATGTTGGAGCTTAGAGAAATACCCTTTTCATCGTAGCTTTTTCTTTTTCCACATAAACTCAAAACTGTCTCAGTAAAACTATGATCCCAGACTCTTTAACCATTGGATTGTCTTGAAGTTTTGATATGTAATTTGAGATTTATTTCCATACATCTTCACCGTTGGGATTTACAAAATAACATCTTTGAAGGGAGAAATAATCATCGCACGTAGACAGTGGAATGGAGGCTTCAATCCCTTCTTCTCCTTCCTAACGTTTGAGAACCCTATCAGAGCAATTAGAGGAAAAACTTGAGGAATCTCTGGAAACTGATAGAGATGCCACTATTGCTGTCACAATACACACGTGAGCCTGCTTAGAGGTAAGAGATGAGTTATTCACAATTAGGGAGTAGTGAAAACATGTGTAGGGATCCTTACAGTATCAATTGGAATGAATTTTTGGGTGTTTCTGCAAATTTTGATTCTATCCTTACAATTATAACTGTGAAATATATATGTTTAACGAACCAATTGATGTCGCAATGAGAAATTGATGTGTTCTTGTGTTGAGTGTGAACCCTTAAAAAAATTTGAGTTCTTTTTATTCACGTGAATTGTAACCTAAATAATATTCTTTAATGACTTATTTTATACAAATTACTATCTTGTTATAATTTTCCCATGATGATGATCAACATGTTATCTGTGTGTGTGTATTGTAATACTAAAATACATTTCTAGAAAATATGCTTTTTTCATGGGTTATTTATGAATTTCAACATCTGTTTTTTAAAACCGATGTTAATGTGAAAATGGTAACATCGGTTATTTAAATAACCAGTATTACACAAAAAGAAGGTATCAATGTTCATAACAGCGTTGGAATTTAACCGATGTTAACTGATAACATTAACATCGGTTTTCTCTTAAATCAATGTTAACTAAGAACATTAACATCGGTTTTTGTAGAAAACCGATGTTAACTTCCAAAACATTAACATTGGTTTTACTCAAAAACCAATGTTAACGTATCAATTAACATCAATTTTTGTAGAAAACCGATGTTAACGTATTGGATGTTAACCTTAGTTATAGGCATTGACCATCGTGTGCTATTTCAGACAAATCTTCATGCTATATGTACTAGGGGAAGTCTTGATTAAACACCCCGAACACCGTAACATCTCACATAACCTGCAATGGCTTCAAAAAAGTGGTGGGATGGTCAATGTCATTAGATATAGGGGATCATCGACCTCATGATTCGACCTATCTGCATGTTTTGCTAGTCCCACGGCTCCATGTTTATCCAACATAGTTAATTAACACAATTCAATTACAGTGAACAATTCAATTGAACAATAAAAGCATTGAATGACAGTAAAATACCTGTTCTGATAAATGCTTGACAAGATGTGTCGGCCAAGTAAGGAAAGTGTTAAGTGTCTGCCCCCACTAAGTTAACCTTGTCAGTGGGTACAGGAACGGGAGCATCTGCATCTTTAACCTCCTCAACACCGACCTTCACTTGATCAAGCAACAAAGGGATGTTGTGAATGGTTGTGGATCCCTCATAAATTCTTCCTAGGGCAACCAGGCGGGGAGGATTTTCTTCACATATTTTTGCTTCATGCACAACCAAGGAGGCAAATTGTAAATTACTAGTAGAACTGACCATGAACTGTGTTGAGTGCTTAAATTGCCATATGGATTCATTACATCTCTGGCTAGTGCAAGCCCAAGATTTCATGGCTCTTTGCCAAAATCTGGAAACAAACGATCTATCTTCTCCTACTGGGAGCAATAAGCGGGATGACGGACCATTGTGAATGTATTGTTTTGATGATGTCGAAAAGAAATCACTTGATTGTCATCATCAAAAAGGGGGAGAATGTGAATGTATGAATACATGAATTTTGATGATGCCAAAGAAGAATCAAACAAGGCCACTTCAAAGGATAAGCATTTGCTTCAAGATTAATTCAAGATTGCTTCAACAAACAAAGCCTTGTTTCAAGATTCACTAAAGATCAAGCCTTGCCTCAAAATGAAGGGTTTCAAAGTCATGCAAGGCTTTGGTAATCGATTACTAGGAACTGTAATCGATTACCAAAAGGGAAGGTAGACCCTTCAAATTTTGACTTTGTAATCGATTACACAAACATTATAATCGATTACCAGTGGAGAGTTTTCAAAAAATCTGTCAACAGTCATATCTTTTGATTGGATTTGTGAATGGCCATCAAAGGCCTATAAATAGGTGACTTGTGCACAAATTTTCAAGAGAGAGTTTTGCATGTTCAAAATGTCTTATCCTCTCAAAAGGAAATGAGAAAGATTCCAAGAGAACTTCATTGTCAAATGCTCTCTCAAAAGAAACTCTTGGGGAAACACTTGCAAATCCATTAAGAGTTTCTCCATGGACTTCAATTGTAATATCCTTCTCTTCAAGAGGGAATTCTTCTTTCTTTCTTCTTATTCAAGGATATCGATTAAGGGACTGAGGGTCTCTTAAGTTGTAAGGATTCCTGAACACAAGGGATAGGTTGCCCCTGTGTGGTTCAGACTTTGTAAACGGATTTTTACAAAGGGAAAGGAAAATCTCAAGTGGGTTGCTTGAGTACTAGACGTAGGCATAGACTTTGCCAAACCAGTATAAAAACCGTGTTTGCATTCTCAATTCCCTTATCTCATTTATTTTGTTGCAATCAATTTTGTCTTGCATGTTTAAAGAACATTATTAAATTGATTGCTGCTTCTTTTGCATTCTAAGTCTATCCCTCTTACGTTATTGAGGCCGCTGGTCCAACAACCATTCCATCGCAGTTTCTCCAATTTGCATGTCATGTAAGGTCTTTAGCATCATCTCCATTAGCAAAAAGACGCTTAAACCTTGGAACGATCGGCAGATACCACAACACCTTCGCTGCGAGGCCCTTCTTTGAGTTTTCATGAATACTACACTCCTTATAATCCTTGACTTTGTACCATGATACCCCACACCTAGGGCATTTGGACATTTCTTCAAATTCATGTATGTACAATATGAAATCATTCGGGCAAGCATGAATCTTCTGATACTCCATACCGATCGGACACAGTATCTTCTTCGCCTAACAGTAACTTTTAGGCAACGTGTTTTCCTCTGGAAGCATATCCTACACTACTTGAAGCAGTGAACTAAAGCTTTTGTCACTCCACCCATATCTGGCCTTCACATTAACCAGACTTAACACCGTTGACAACAGTGTCAAGGAATTCTTGCACCTAGAATACAAAGGCTTCTTTGAATCATTTTGCAATGTATCATACATAGGGGGATATGCTTGCTGAAAACACTCTTGTCCAAGGTCATGAATCATATCCTCCAAGCGATCTCCCATTTCTACATCAAACGGTTCAGATTTTGACCCACTCTACGTGTCTGTCAATTCACCATGCAATATCCACGTGGTGTAATTCTTCTTAATCTCATCACACAATAGATGCTCCCGTATGTCGTCAAGTATTTGTTGTCTTCCGTTTGAACAATTGATGCAAGGACAATAATATTTTCCATCCTCATCCAATCGACTTCTTTCAGAGGCAAATTGCAAGAACTATTCTATGCCTTCCTCATATGCAGGGCTCATGTGACTTTCATTCATCCAACTATGATCCATCTAAACAATAACTCCGTGATACTCACAAAGTTATTCGATGCATGAAAATCTCACTTTTTTATTATAGGTGTGGCCCTATCCCATTCAGGAAGACCTTTTTTAAGGTAGCTTCATACGTCAAGGTTAATTCTATTTTGATAAAATTTGACAAAATTTAGGCAGCATTTCGCATTGGTCTCCAAGTACACGACATGAAATCGATGAAATTAATTTCCTGATAATCAAGTATGCACTTAGAGAACAACTAGAAATGCATTGTACCAAAATTTCATCAAATTCAAAAAAATAATGTTAACCTTAACGCATGATTCTACCTTAAAAATATCAATCTCCCCAAACTATCCAAACGGACAATTCAAGATTGAATACAATGATTAATGCAAACTGCCAGCAAGAATCATTGCATTCAGTCTCAAACGGGAATCTAAGGTTCACTCATCATGAACACATTTATCAATAGCATATATCAGTTGTCATTAATAGTAGTGAACAACTAGTAAAAACATTAATTGGTAACAACCATTTGTAACTGTGATGATGAGCAGCACGATCCAAAATGAAAAGCAACAATCCAATAAATAACTCAATGACCATCTACATCAATCATCATTTTGAAAAATAGATATCAATATGTGACAATGGGTAAGCTTAAAGTATCACAGGACTATTAATTAATTCAAGGAGGGATCTTGTAGTGCATGCTAGCTGCACTATATTTTTAATTTATCAATTGATGCCGTCAATGTCTCAAAAATCATATCTCTAACTACCATACATAGTAGTGAGGACAGTCATACAATCTCAATAAGTCAAAGAGTTTCAAATTTTGACTTTTGATAATCTTTCATTTCAGTTTATTAGACAAACTAAACTCAAAGACAAACTAAACTAAATTGAAACTAAACTCAAAGTTAACTTCCTATGATAAAGTCATAAAACTAAATTGCATCTGAATTATATGTTTTTATAATTCATGTACAACTTAATAAACTAGTGGGACAATCCAATACTTCAGCCCAAGACCAAATCATTGCTCACAGCAAGAGGAAATTTCAGCACCAAGACAAAACATGCATCCTTAGCTTAATGGGTCAGCTGTGGCTAAACAAAAAATAGAGAAAGCTGTTTCAAACCTCCAGGCTTCTAACCTACTCCTGGTATTAAGACACCAAGTGCTTCAAATGCAGCCACTACAGCCACTACTAGCTAGGAACTACGATTAAAAACAACGTAACAATGTGCTTTACACATATACATGCATATATAAGCAGTAGTAACAACGTGCATTACTTGGAGTTGCTATAATCAAACAACTTCCGCAACAAGGCCAATTAACAGTAGTAAATGATAACCTAAAAATAAAAGCATATGCCAATTATCCATGGGCCAGATTGCCACAACAATTATATGTATCACATTTTGCACAAAAAACCTTTGAGAACTAATGAGTAATGGCATTAGAAGAACTCAGAGCCAAACCTAGTTCAACTACAACAAAGTAATTCAGCTTATGCTTAACCAAAGTATGTGAAACTACTTGTTGGCTATCAAAAGTGTTACTTATTCATGTGACAGGCAAGGAGAGTTGTAAGAAGATAATTAGTTCATTACTATTACTACATTCCTTGACACCTGATCTGTTTTAAGTTCCTAATAGCAAAGCGTACTACTCTATTGAGCATTACTATTACTCTCTTGGACCAAGCTCTTCTTCCTCCACCACCACCATTTGTGAAAATTAATGTGGGTGCAGCTTGCATCAATTCTTAGAACTTATGTAGCACTAATATACCACATCCAGCAAGCCATACTACATTTGTCACTCGGTGATATATTGTAGGCTTAGGTTTCAGACACATGTTGGACATCTTTAGAACTTCAATACAAAAATAATTAGGAGAAAGTAGAATTGTTAAAGAAGAATATGCAGACTATGGTTGGCAATGGGAGTTGATAACATATGGTTGTGTAGATATTAGCCTTTGCGGCATGGGAGAGAGGAAATGGTGGAGATGTATACCACTGTAATGGTGAAACTTGTGCTTCCAGAATGCAGACCCTGCTACTAGTAGTTGTTGAAAGGGGGGCTATTGTTTGATACATGGCTCAAAGGGGGGGTAGCCAATTGCTGTTCAAATTTCAGTAATTGGCTAGTTAGAATTATAAACTCGAAAGTCCATAAAAGTATCAATAGTCAGTTAGTTACAATAGTGCATTGCACATAAGAACATGACCAATATAATAAAAGCTAGGTTTTAGACTTGGAGTAGGAATTTGGGAGCAGGGGCAATAGTAGACAAGGTTTGGGTAGGGTACTAATTACAATATTTGTCCCCTTGCAAAACAATACTAATATCTAACCATATCCATGTAGGTGAAAATAGCAATTTCAATACCTATGCCCTTACCCACTAGGCACTTATATAGTTACATCTACCACCCTCAGTTTAGTTTCATTTAATAGTCACCCACTATGTACAAATGTATTAATCACTTTGTCTTTATAGTGAAGAACGTTAGCCACTTTAAAATCCGAGGATGAACACACTTCTATTTCTTTATTGTGCACTAGGTCATCACGAGCATGATTAGTGAACATCAATAGCCACAGTCGTTCAAGTCACTTAGACTATAAAACTGATATAACAGATGATCATGAACTAGCATGACCTAAAACAAAAGTGACATATTCTACTGATGTATAACAATATAACATGAACTATTATCAAAATAAAAAGCTCAAAATTTCAATTAAAGACTGTAGGTTACAAGGCTTACCTTTACTTTTGAAGTAGAGACAGTGTGTGGCTAGGCTTCTACTGATGCTGGCTTGTACTCAGGAATAGTGGGTTACAATTCTACAGTACGAACACAAAATAAGGCACAACTCTTCAAACTCATTTTATGTTTACCAACTTGGCCAATGAAAGACTGTACAAGACTAACAAGACAAAACACACAGAATACAACTGGTCATCACAATGAACTGCCAGGCTAACAATTAAAACCATAAACCAAAGACCTAATGTGAAGCCATGTGCTTGGTGATTACTATTCAGTGTAAGGATAGGCCAAAGCTTCTCGATCTTTGACATAGTTTGTACTTTGACGGACATGAAGTATGTGGTTTTTCATGCAAACATTTATGTTGAGGGGCCAGAAGCATATTAGGTATATCAGATTCACCACTTTGTTTTGAACAAACACACAGGGACACACACTGACTTGTGATTCCTTTTGTTGTTTGCTGAAAGATGTTGGTCTTTTTAGGACATTGGCTTAATATTTTATGCTTGCTTGTGTAGGAATACTACATCAAGCATATAGATGGGTTCCCTATCAAATCAGATGCAAAAAGACAAAGAGTGATACAATGTCTAGCAGCTGCAATTGAGAGAAGAGTTTCTAAGCTGAGTGACTTATTAACATTACTGGATTTGTGATTTTTTCTATATATTTGCATATACAGTTCATGCATTCATGCCTGTTATTTTTGAAGCGTTATTTTTTTCTAGGTAGTGATTTATTCTTAATCTTCACCGAAATTTTTTAAGCTGAATGCGACCCTTGTCCTTTGTGTATTTTTGTTTGTCATTTGAATAATAATGGTCCAACATTAGTTGAAATGAAGTTGTTGGACTTTGACTACAGTTGTTATGTATCACTACCAAGTTGGTTATGTTATTGAGGACTAAAACAAAGTTATTCAACTAGATTTCTTTTTCATTTGGTTAACGGTTACTCTACATAAGTCATAATTTTTTTGGCTCTACAGAACCTAAACATCATTTCAATAAGCAGTTATATTGTTTCTTGTATTTTATATTACTCATTAGTACCCTTTACTCTATAATTCTGCTAAATTTTTATTCTATAGTCAACAAATCTTCTAGACCACAAATTGTGTTTTCTTATATGTATAGGGGGGCATATCAGGTGAGAGGAGTGTTTTGTTATGAGAGTGAGAGGATTAAATAGTAGCCCTTAGATCAAAATAGAAGGTCCAGATTTAATTGCTAATATTAAATGCACGTGCATTTAATATTAGCAATTACATATGGACCTTCTATTTTGATCTAAGGGCTATTATTTAATCCTCTCACTTGTCATAATAAAACACTCCTCTCACTTGATATGCCCTCATGTGTGTGTGTGTGTGTGTGTGTGTGTGTGTGTGTGGTGTGTGTGGTGTGTGTATTCTGCACAATTGGCAGTTAGGTATTTTTGGTTCATTTCTCCATCTACCTTCATATGTGTTGGTCTCATGTTATTTTATATGACTATTAATTTGTTTTTATTTCTTGTTTATTTAGGGTTTGAAGCTAGAACTCTGCACCACCGACAAAGTTCGACTTCTATCTAATGTGAGACGTATCTTCAGAGATATTAGCCTCACAGTTACAAGGGCATAATTGTTGTTAGGATCACCATTAGGTGTTTTGTTATGTCTTAGAGGTTGTCCTTGTATTAGATGATTTGACACAAACTAATATATATAATCACTCTTTATGTTATGGAAGGATCAATCTTGAAGGACATCGACCTATAGTCAGGCGATATGCCCATGGGTTAAGGAAGCTTATAAGAATTGGCCAAGGTACAAAACAAGTATGTTCAATAATATTCATCATGGAATGCTTTTGAATTTATTGGCCTACATATTCTACATGTTATGCATCTTAGGAGAGTACGTAGGTGTGTCTATTTTCATTCCTATTTGAAAACCACAACAACAATAGCCTTATCTCGTTAGGGAGGTTGGCTATATGGATTACAACAATAGCCTGAGCGCATCACTTGACCAAACACCACCCCTTTTTGATACTACTGAACCTTAGTTTTCTTCTTCTTCTTATCCTTCTCTTTCTCTCCTAAGACCATCCTCTCCTTCTCTCTTTATATATCACTTTGTAACTTGGAAGCTTTTTTTGGTTTATACCCAAAGGAACGTGGAACTTATAACTAAAAGGTTTTGTTTCAAGGATGGAAGCTCTATAGTGAGACTTGTTAGGCTTCAAAAATATATACCTGAACTATGCCTCACCGCCTTAATGCTTAAGGATTTGCAATCCATGCCTTTACTTCTTATGTTCAAAGTTCAAAAAAGTGCAAAATTTGAATTCAAGACAAGTGATTCTAAATTGAAGAGTTTAGAAAAATGCTTTTCAGATAGAACAACCAACAAGGAACCTCTAATGTATATTCTCCTCAAGTTAAAGACTTGGCCAATGGTGTTTCGAAGATTGCCACTTAACAAATTGGAGCTAACAGTTAATTGGTTCAAGGACGTGAGATTTCCTAGACTTGAAGGAATGGAATCGGAAGACATGTTCTCGGTTAGACCAACATGTTGCAGATGTTGATGTCCCCCCAACCAATCTGGAATAGGTTCGATAAATTCATTTTTATCAAATCCTAAATATTTAAGATTTTGAAGATTTAACAAACTCTTGGGTATTTGACCTTGAATAGTATTGAAGCTAAGGTCAATATGGGACAAGTCATTGCTAAGATTAAAATCCAAATAAGGTTAACTACAATGTAGAGGGGATAAGGATGCTCAAACTACTCTGAAGTACAATAATACACGATCAAGTCCTTTTGTGCATTGTTTTTTAGGTCATATGTTTTTTATTATTCTAACAAAGGACTTACCTAACTTTGAATCTTGATACTCATGGTCGTGTACATCAAGGAAGCTCTACCACAATTTCTTAGTTATCTACATTATGGTTTTGTAGCTTCTATCTAAAGCCAATACCACTTTAGTTATTCCTTGCACTATTCTCATGTTTCATGCAAAATCACAATGTAGTTTTTTTTGTTGCATTACTAAATTGGAATATGTCTAATGCTCAGTGGCCTAACAATTTCTCATGTTTAGTAATATGCACAATCTAGTTCTTAACAACAGACTGCTACACTACTACAAGGTATGTCAAACATAAATATGTACGTATCCGCAAAGGTTTAAGAGAGATAAATAGTACACAACGTGTATATATATATATATATATATATATATATATATATATATATATATATATATATATATATATATATATATACACACATATATATAGGCTATCCATAAAGTGCCAAAACTTACAAAATCATTGTTACATTGTCTGGGAAAAATAAAAAAATTTGAAGAGAAAATGATTCAAAACTTATAGAATCAAAATTTTTCAATGGAACAATGAACTCACGAATCCACACCAGAAGCTAAGACTACGTCTAAACCTATGAAACAATGAACTCACGAACCCACCTGAACTATTAATACCAGTGAAGATGCAGTATTGAAGATACAACAGTGAACATACAGTACTTATTATTTACCTTAGGGTTGCGTTGTGCCACGAACAATGACGACGATGGCAATCTTCAATGGTTGCGATGTAACGAGCGCAGGGAAGACAAAGTCGTGAGGAGAAAGAGTTTTTGACGAGCGCAGGAGAAAAACAAGGTTTGGGGTTTTTAATTTAACTAAAACTACAACATCAGTTTTATCATTAGATAATTAACATTAGTTTTATCAAAAACCGATGTTAACCACATCCAGTTAACATCGGTTTTTATATAATCGATGTTAATTAATTAATGTTAACATCAATTTTATCAAAAACCGATGTTAACATGGTATTGTTAACATCGGTTTTGTTGAGAACCGATGTTAAATCAATATATTTTAGTAGTGATAATAAATTAAAGAAAGTTGTAAGGTTAATGCCTAGTAGTAATTTCTTTTGATGTAATCTTAAATTAACTGTTGTAGAAACTATTTTGATTAAAAATAATGTAGTTTGACTTACTGTATATATATATATATATATATATCTGTGTGTGTGTGTGTGTGTGTGTGTGTGTGATGTGTATATGAGTTATGACGCGTGACAAATTATTATAATGAGATTATAACATCCTTACGGAGATTGAGTAGTGCAAAGTAAAATGTGTCAATTTTCAAGATACATGTAAACATGAGATGGTTGATTGTGACATAATGAGATGTGAAATTGTGAATATGAGTTTTAGTTGTGAGTAAGTGTGTGGTTAACACCGGATGTGACATTACTTGTGATATGAGCTGTGAATTATACAATAACCCGACCAGTTGATGCGCAGTGTTAAAGGGAAAGTATAGGTTTCCTGATGTGCCATTATTTTCTCATATTTCTTAACCCTTTTTGCACCATTTTAATTACTGATTAGTCTTAATTGTCAAATTAATTAGGCAGTTTTATTATTTGGGCTCATTCAGCTAATTTGATGTTTTTAATCTAATTTCAGGAATTAATGAAGCATTAGGCTTGATCTGGATTTTGGTTGTGGACTTAAAGAGGGCAAATAAAGCAATGTTTACCTTAGTTAATTTCAAATTAGGAGATTGCAATTTTATTTTATGTTGTTTAGTGTTTATTTCGTTTTGGGTCAGAATAATGTAATAGGGCTCGGTGACTTTGAGTGACCCTTATAAATAGCATCCTTGGGATTTGTGTAAAGGGGATTCCATTATTCAGAGCATAAGGTTTAGGGTTTTACGTTTTGAGCTTGATGTTACTGTTCACATGAAAGCATTTTCGATTTCTTTGCTTCTTATTGCAATTTCGTTTCTTGTTCCTTCTTCTGCTTTCATTTACGTTTTTGCTTCTAGTTTCATTTATGTTTCCTGCTTTTAGTTTCATTTACGTTTTCTGCTTTTGTTGAAATTATGGAAGGATAAATTTCTCATGTTGTTTCCTTCTGAGGATGAAGCTTAACTCTCTTCGAGATTCTGTTTATAATGTAGCTTCCTGGCAGTTTTTCCTTCACCAATTAACCTAAATTCGTTAAAATTAATCTATGAACACTTTGTGTTCGATTAATTGCCTCTGAGCTTAACTTGTGTTCATGCTTAATGAACGAAGGGTTAATTGGTGTATGTGTTGCCTAATCACGTATTGACAACCCTAAGTTGATTTTGGCTTAGTAAATTAAAATAGGGTTGGATTAAGTGGTTAACTGTTAGGGACAAATTCTTCATAACCTAGGACAAGAGAATGGCTTCTGAATAAGAGGAAACAACACGTTTTTAATACTATTAATTTCGTATTCCAGTACGTTTGTTCTTTAATTCACAAAACAAACAACCCCCCCCCCCAATTCTCATTGTTAATGCAAGTATATTATGAACATTTGGTTTATCATTGCTCGTTGGGAA
This sequence comes from Glycine max, assembly GCF_000004515.6. NCBI lineage: Eukaryota > Viridiplantae > Streptophyta > Magnoliopsida > Fabales > Fabaceae > Glycine > Glycine max. The sequence continues at coordinate 18,237,935 of NC_038248.2, read as the reverse complement.
ACGACCTAGGATCACTTCCTAGTTACTGCATTTTAATGTTTATTTGATTTGGGTACGACCTCGACCATTTCCTATTTAGGAACTAGTGTTAAATTGTAGCGCAACGTATTAAACATGTTTGAAACACAAGTGTGAGGTCGTAGGTATTGTATAATTCATGAGCAGTGTCTATAAATAGTATATGTGATGAATTGTGGAATAACATCACTACTAGAAAATATGCTTTTTACATCGGTTATTTAGGACTTTCGACATCGATTATTAACAGATGTTGAAAGTATTAACGTTAACATCGGTTTTTGAAAATCGATGTTAACGTAAAAATGATAACATCGGTTATTTAAATAACCAATGTTATATAATAAGAATTACACACAAAAAAAGGTATACCAGCTTTGGCAGTTAACATTGGTTTTTGTACAAAACCGATGTTAAATTCCAAAAGATTAACATCGGTTTTTCCAAAAATCGATGTTAATGAACAACATTAACATCGATTTTTGTAGAAAACCGATGTTAACTTCCACACGTTAACATTGGTTTGTAATAAAAACTGATGTTAAGTGACAACGTTAACATTGGTTTTTGTATAAAACCAATGTTAACATTTTTGGAAGTTAACATCGATTTTTGTTGGAAATTGATGTTAACATTGGTTTTTGGAAAAACTCATGTTGTTTGTGTAGGTTAACATCAGTTTTTTTTAAAAAAAAAAACTGATGTTGTTATTAGGAATTTTTTTTAATACACTGTCTGTTTATTCAATAAGTCCAAAAATTAACCTACAAATTTCAAATCAGACCACACAACACAACATATATCATCTACATTCTGTTTTGAAACAGTTTTTAGCCGAAAGCTAGCTAGTAAAGTATCAATTGTAAAAAATCAATTGATAACTATCAGTAAAGAATTTATTAATAACTATGAATAAAGAATATTCAATGTTAAAAGGAAAAATCAATTGTAAAAAATGTAAAGCAAGCTAGTAAACTAATTAAGTAAACTAAAATTACAAAGTTGTCTAACATCCTAAGTTTCATTTCTAACTTTGAGATAATAGTTTGCCCACTGGATGCGAAGCGCCTTCAATGTATCTGATATGAACGTGGAACACGAAGCCATGCAACAACGACGCTCAAGGAGGGTGAAGTAGCTACCTAAGCACTGGGACGTTTACCAGTTAGGATGAACAGGCTTGGGTAAAAGATGATCATATGATCCTTAGGCGGGAAGGGTAGTTAGAAGTGGATTAGTTAGTTAGGGTTAGTAGCAACTAACCACTTGCGGTTAGATATGGTTCCTTGAGCATATAAATAAGTTGTAACTAACTACGAATGGCATAGAAAATAATATCCAGAAGCTTCTTCCTCATTCTCTCAATTTCTTTTTCTTCTCTCAGTTCTCCCGGAACTCGCATCCTCCTTTCTCCGTGAGTCTCCATAGATTTTCTCAAGGTCTCACGCATAGTGGAGGTTCCCTAGCCCTCGAAAGCTAGGTATCAGTATCTAATTCCAATGGTCTAACATCATGAAAATATTGCATGATAAAATAAAACATAAGTTAATAATATAATATCAATGATAAGAAAATCAAATTTTTTTGAAAATAAATAATTACCATTTCCCAATTATTCCTGAAACTTCCTAAGATTATAGTTGACATCCAGTGCATCACATAATAGTCACACTCAATGCTTCCTTTTGGTCTATTAGACTAAATACATAATGAAATTTAAATATTCAACGTTAACTACAAATTAGTGTTCACAGACATAAAATATATATATAAGAAAAAGCATTGTTTAAATTACTTACTTTAACAACAATTCACCTAGCACTAGTCTTGGATTTAGGTTATGGAGTATCGTCAAGTCCTTTCAAAACACTATTAAATATAAGAAACATTAAAATATTGATGTTGCTGACTAATGCTAATGCGAATGTATTGAAAAATAACACTGACTTGTTAATTATTCCTTTCAAGTAGTTGTCTGGCCTATTGTGCAAGGAACAAAACTAGACAACAAAATTTTCCTTAGGCAAAATGACAACCATTTGCCAGTGTGCACTGCATTGGAGACCAATATAAGTTATTGTAGTATTATACATTATTTAAATTCATTTTTTCAGTTTTACTTACCCATTCAAGTAGGCTCCCAGGTAGACATCCCGTTTTGAATTCTACATCTAATTCTTGATTCAACTTTTTGATTCAAATTGCGATTGCCCAGATCTCTGGATGGACTGTGGCTCGAGGAATCCATACACATCGAAATTCCCTGCTCGCATACCTATCTCAGATAGATGACTATTGTTTTTAACACAAAGTAAATTATGTATGAATTTAAAACAATAACTTACGTAATTAACAATAATGTAAATTGACTTACAGAATCCACAACTGTATAATAGAGATGCTGATACATTGACCACCGTGTGTTATTTCAGACAGATCTTCATGCTTTATGTACAAGGGAAAGTATGAATTAAACAGCTGGAACACGATAGCATCCCACATAACTTGCAACGGCTTTAAAAAAAGTTGTGGGATAGTCAATGTCATTAGATATAGTGGATCATCGACCTCATGATCCAACCTATCTGCATGTTTTGCTGGTCCCACAGCTCCCTGTTTATCCAACATAGTTAACTAACATAATTTAATTACAATGAATAATTCAATTGAAAAAGAAGCATTTAATGACAAAATGCAAGATGAAAAATAAAATACCTGAATATCCTCCCATATCAAATCCTTCTGAGCAGCAGGGACTTGCTTCCAATTCTCGTATGTCACGTTGACCTTATCACAAGCAACAATCGCTAAATATGTTCTTAATTTCTTCTTGTGGGGACCGTCAGCCTTCCCGGTCGCAAGATCGATGTGCACCATCGGTCTATTTGCCCCAGCTAGTCTAGTCGCCAATGATCTTAGTCGTGTGGCTTTTCTCGTCTGCTTCAAGGTAGAGGACGACTGTGATGCTACCTCAGTAGGAGGAGGAAGAGGAGAAGGAGAAGAGCTGGGTGGGGTAGCCATCAGCCTGTTGTTAGTCGATGAATATGACTAACTTTTGTGTATAAAACCTGTGTAAATTGTATCAAACTTCCCCAGTTTATGGTTATTTTGTAGTGTTATAAGTACTTTTTGTTAAGTATAGGTAATAAATACTTAGTACTTCCATTTTGTGTGTTTAATAATCATTTTCTCTTAATTTTAGGTTAATTAGGCGACTTTGAAAAGTGCTATTTTCACCTTCTAAGCGCAACACTCATTGGCTAAGTGCGAGGAAGAATCTGGAAGAAGATGAGTTGTACAGGTTCACTGAGCGCACCGCTTCATCTCACTAAGTGCACCACTTCAATCCATCCATTAAGCGAGAAAAGCACGCGCTAAGCCAAAATTCACTAATGTGCGCTAAGCGGTTCAGAATTGCGCTAAGCGCACGAGCACTAACAAGGCCTCCTATTTAAGCCTGAAATCAGATTTTGTGAGGGGAGTTTGGGGCTAAGAGTTGAAGCTTTGCATGTCTAGTGATTCTAGAGAGAGAAAGGTCCAAGTTCTAGAGAGTTTTGAGAGATTTTACTGTGTGAAGATCTGTAGAGACCAAAGCTTGAAGCGAAAGCCGTTCTAAGAGCTTAAGATGAGTTTGTGAGTGGTTGTGAGATCCTAGAGGTGAAGGAGACATCCTCACCACTTGTATTTTTGCAATCTTTCATCTTGTTCTTCTCTTTGTTGTAAAGGATGCTTCCTGGTTATGGAAAGCTAAAATCCTCTGTTGGATATTCCTTGTAGATACTTGATGTAAATATCTTTCTATCTATTTAATGATGTTTTGTGAGTTCTCTGTGCTATCAACTTTTCATTCTAGTATGCCTTTACCTTGATCACGTAGATGCATGCTTTGTTAGGGTCATTCACTAGTGGAAACTGGTCTGATTGTGATGACCTTGATAGGACAGGGCTAAGCTGCCGTACTATCACGAGGAATTGGGGTGCGATAATTTAGTAGTATGTTTGTCCTATTGCAATCCTGGTTGAGTTTAGTCCAACAAGAGAAATCTGAGGATGATGCTTGATCAGGATTAAACTAAACTATCATGAGGAATCGAGGTTTAGCATCTCAGGAGACACCATAGGAACACATGAGCATTGTTAAATATAAAATATTCTTTTAGCATCAAGCACCTATTAGGAAGACCAACGCGTTTTCTACTTGTTTTTACACATCATTTCTCTCACGTGATTTTCCTTTTTGCATAGATAGTTTATATACCTGTTCATATTCACACTTAGATTTTCACATCAGACACCTATTCACTGAAATAGCTTACCAAGTAACACAAGTTCCCCGAGTTCGATACCCGGTTCTTACCATTTTATACTACTTGTGCGATCTGGTGCACTTGCCGGAAGCGAACACCTGTAAAGAAAAAAACTTTAGTTAATTAACATTATCAAAAAACTGAATCAGTTATGTAAATGAATGGACTAAAATGAAATACATAATAAGAAAATTACATTAGACGATGTTAATTAATTCTCCTTCATCATGATCATTACAATTAGAATGAATGTCATCAGCTTCTTCTTCTACGACGATGTTAGGTGACATTTGTGTGGACAAAGGACTAACATAAGTATCAATGTATGAATCATCATTTTCTACATTAACACCAATTGTCTTCCTGTGTAGAACCACTGAACACCTTTCATCACAAGGGTCTTGAACATAAAATACATGTTTAGCTTGTTCTGCCATGATGAAAAGGTCATTTTGGAAAGCTAGTTTCTTTAGATCTACCAACGTAAATCCTACATCATTGGTCCGCACATCGGTGTTGCTATCAACCCATTTACATTTGAAAACCCAAATAGTGAATTTGACATAGTTAAGCTCCCAAATTTCTTCAATGAACCCAAAGTAAGGGATGAAAGCTACATAGGGATTGTCATCATGTACACTGGCGAAGTGTTGAGATTCAGCCCTTAGGGTGACACCACTATTTTGCATTGTACTTTTCTCGTCTTGTGCTTTTGTATAAAAGGAATACTTGTTTATGTTGTATCCTTGCCAAGTTATAGCTTTTCTTTTAGGCCCATCTGCTAGCTTTTTTAACGTTTTAGAAGCATTTTCATCAGCAAAGATTGTATCTTTAAACCAATCAAGGAAAGTCTTGTTATGCTTTTTCAAGACCAAGTTCTTCGACATTTTAGGAATACTTTCTTTGACCAAACCTTCATGCTGAAGTATGTATGGAAAAACTTCATTACTATTATTCAACACATACAAGTGAGCTTGTAACAAATCTTCTACACTTGGAGTGATAACATGCAGTCCTCTTGAACCCTTACTGCCCACTCTGTCGTTATGCCAAAACTCGAGAAGCCCAACAGGTTTAGCCTTTTCAATGCACTCTGAACAAAATTCAATGGCTTCTTCTGCAATGTACCTTTCAACAATAGATGCTTCCAGACGATGTAAATTCTTCGTATACCCTTTTAAGATCTTAATGTATCGCTTAACCGGGTACATCCACCGCAAAAAAACAGGACCTCAATATTTGATTTCTCTAACCAGATGAACAATTAAGTGAACCATGATGTCAAAGAAAGCAGGAGGAAAATACATCTCCAAATGGCACAGTATAATAGCAGCCTCGCTTTCCAGCTCATCTAACATCACAGGATCAACGACTTTGCTACATATGGCATTGAAGAAAAAATACAGGCGAGTTATGGCTAACCTGACTTTGTTAGGCAAAATGTCTCATATGGCTATGACTAACAATTGTTGCATCAACGCGTGACAATTGTGAGACTTTAACCCTACCAACTTAAGATCCCTCAACTGCACAAGGCTCTTAATATTTGAAGAGTATCCTTGTGGGACTTTGACCCAGCGCAGACACTGATAAAAACTTATCTTCTCCTTTCTGGACAAAGTATGACAAGCTGGAGGCATGTATATTTTTTTACCATTAGACCTTGGATGCAACTGCAATCGTATACCCATCTCAGCTAGATCTTGACGAGTATTCAAACCATTTTTCGTCTTGCCTTGAATGTTAAGGAGCGTCCCAATGACACTATCACATACATTTTTCTCCACATGCATAACATTAATACAATGTCTAATATCTAGATCAAACCAGTACAGAAGATCAAAGAAAATTGACCTCTTCTTCCATACGCAAGTCTTACTTTTTTCCTTTTTTTGGGTCTTTCCAAATATAGTATTCAAGTGTTGAACCCACTGGAAGACCTGCTCACCAGTCAACGGTATCAGTGCAGTTTTGTGCTCTTGACTTCTATTAAATGCTTTTTTCAATCATCTGTAAGGGTGATGAGGTTTTAGAAAACGTCGATGCCTAGTGTAGGTTGTTTTTTCTACCATGATTCAGTTGTATGTAGCTTGTGTTTTCTTCATAAATGGGGCATGCATGATGACCCTTAACACTGTAACCGCTCAAATTCCCATATGCTGCAAAGTCATTAATGGTACAAAAAAGCATTGCACGCATTTGAAAAGTCTCATTCCGAAACCCATTAAACACTAAAACCCCCTCATCCCACAACTTTGTCAGGTCTTCAATCAATGGACTTAGATAAACATCAATGTCAGTTCCTGGCTATCTTAGGCCCGATATGATCATAGACAACATCATGTATTTTCGCTTCATGCACAACCAAGGAGAAAAATTGTAAATTACTAGTAGAACTGGCCATGAACTGTGTTGAGTGCTTAAATTTCCATATGGATTCATTCCATCACTGGCTAGTCCAAGCCTAAGATTTCTTTCCACTTTACCGAAATCCGGAAACAAACGATCTATCTTCTTCCACTATGAGCAATCAGCCAGATGACGGACCATTCCATCGTAGTTTGTCCCCTTTGCATGCCATGTAAGGTCTTTAGCATCGTCTCCATTAGCAAAAAGACACTTAAACCTTGGAACGATCGGTAGATACCACAACACCTTCACTGGGGGGCCCTTCTTTGGGTTTTCATCACTACTACAATCCTCATCATCCTTGACTTTGTATCGTGGTACCCCACACCTAGGGCATTTGGACAATTCTTCAAATTCATGTCTGTACAATATGCAATCATTCGGGCAAGCATGAATCTTCTGATACTCAATATCCATCGGACATGGTATCTTCTTCACCTGATACTAATTTTCAGGCAACGTGTTTTCCTCTGGAAGCATATCGTGCACTACATGAAACAGTGAACTAAAGCCTTTGTAACTCCACCCTTATCTGGCCTTCACATTAACCGAACTTAACACCTCCGACAACAGCGTCAAGGAATTGTTGCACCCTAGATACAATGGCTTCTTTGAATCACTTTATAATGTATTATACATAAGGGCATGTGCTTGCTGAAAAAACTCTTGTCCAAGGTCACGAATCATATCGTCCAATCGATCTCTCATTTCTACATCAAATGGTTCATATTGGGACCCACTCTGCATGTTTGTCAATTCACCATGTCATATCCACGTGGTGTAATTCTTCTTAATCCCATCACACAATAGATGCTCTCGTATGTCATCCAATATTTGTCATCTTTCGTTCAACAATTGATGCAAGGACAATAATATTTTCCATCGTCATCTGGTCGACTTCTTTCAGAGGTAAATTGCAAAAACCCTTCGACACCTTCCTCATACACAGGGGTCATGTGACTTTCATTTATCCAACTTCAATCCATCTAAATAATAACTCTGCGATACTCACAAAGTTATTCGATGCATGAAAATCTCACTTTTTTATTATAGGTGTGGCCCTATCCCATTCAGGAAGACCTTTTTTATGGTAGCTTGATATGTCAAGGTTAATTCTATTTTGTTAAATTTGAAAAAATTTCGACAGCATTTCGCATTGGTCTCCAAGTACACGACATGAAATCGGTTAAATTAATTTCCCGATAATCATGTATGCACTCAGAGAACAACTAAAAATGCATTGTACCGAAATTTCATCAAATTAAACAAAATAATGTTAACCTTAACGCATGATTCTACCATAAAAATATCAGTCTCCCCAAACCGTCCAAACGGACAATTTAATATTGAATACAATGATTAATGCAAACTATTCGCAAGAATCATTGCATTCAGTCTCAAACGAGAATCTAAGGTTCACTCATTAAGAACAAAAGTTGTATCTAAAGCAAAGTACATTAATGACATACAACAACATACAAAAACAATCATAACAAAATTAAGCATCAAAAGTTTATGAAAAACTTTCGTACCTGTGATGATGATTAGTAGAGTGTCCAAGAATGAATGTCGTGATCACAATGCAAATAACAAGATAAATAGTGCCTACAAGAAATTTTGAAGAAATTTTGTGTCAGCAGTGTATGTTGTGTGAATAAAGCTTCAAATAAGGTAATGAGGTTCACAATCAAGCTTCATATGGTTCTAGTTAGATCATTGCTCAATATTATTCTTAGTTACAATCAAGCTTCATATGGTTCTGCCATCAACAGCTAGGCACTTGTAGCCTTTGTGAGAGGGGGAATAATCCAAGAAGACACATTCCTAAGATTTGAATTGGAACTTGTGCTTCTTGTATGGTCTAAGAAAGGGGAAACATGACCAACCAAACACCCTAAGAAATGAATAATGAGGAATTTTGTTGAACAGTTTGTGATAGGGAGCCCCATTATCAATAGCTGAAGATGGCAACTTGTTGATCAAGTAAATGCTGGAAGCAGAGGCATCATCTCAGTAGTGTAGCGGCAATTTGGCATAAGAAAGAAGAGTGAGACCAAGCTCCACTATGTTCCTGTGCTTGCGTTCAACTACGCCATTTTGATGGTGAGTATGAGGACAAATGAGCCTATGCTGAATACCATTTTGGGTTAAGAACTTAGTAAAAGGTCTCAACTCCCCTCCCTAATCAGATTGCACAACCTTAATGGTAGACTTAAAATGATTAAATACCATTGTTTCAAAAAGTTTAAAGGTCTCCAAGGTGTCAGGATTATTTTTGAGTAAATAGAACCAAGTAAACCTGCTATGAACATCCACAAAACCCATATAATATCTAAAACCCGAGGGGGATGCAAAGGGTGCCAGACCCCACAGATCTTTGAAAACAACCTCAAAGGGTGCATGACACTGGTTCATTCCATCAAGTGCTCTTAAAGAAAAAGATCAAAGCCTATGAGCTTTTGAATTCCCTATTTCCACCTTGAGGGCAAGGTGGAATTTCAAAGGGGAAGTATTGTTAGGATGTATAATGTGGAGGGGTTAGTTAGTTATTCCATAAGTTATTTAGTGAGAATAGTTAGTTAGCGAGTTACAGGAGTTTGGTTAGATAAATAAGGAAATCAGATTGGGGAGGGTATTCGACAAATCAGATTAGGGAGTGGGAGGAAAGATCCTTATTCAATTCTCCACTTTGTGTTCAATTTTTAATAGTAAAATTCTACTCTTTTTGATTCTTTCCACCTAGGTTCCATCTTATTTTCTGAGTTCCTATCAGGTAGTAATGTGATATGCCTATACTTTGCCCTGTTACTAATACTATAGCAAATCGAACATGAGGGGTAGTCATGATAATAAGAAATACTCTCATTGTCCAAGACCCCAAGAAGTAAGCCTACATGAATTCACATTCATTTAAATTGGGTCTCCTTTGAGCTATGTTAGAGACCTGGAGTATTTGTAGGACAACTTTTCCTATTCATACACTTACATATAAGAAAAGAAAAATGCCTAAAATTGATTCTAAATTTAAATACGAAATATTGGCATGCCTGCTAGACTACAACATCGAAGATTTCAACAAAATAAAAAATTGGTCTCCATATCCTCTTGCTTCCTAATCGAACTGGCTTAGTTTACAATTCTCAATACCCTCCAAATCATGTTGACTACAGATAAACCCTTTTTCCTTTCCTTGTTCCTCTAATTACACCCCCCTTTTGTAGGGCCTCATAGATAAACCTTTTGGGGGTCACCACATCCTTTAAAAGCTTAGACCTGCGCGACCTATCTAACTCAACGGCATTAACTACTCCCCCTCCATGATTGGCAAGCGGGTTTGTTTTCACGTTGGGCCGATCCTCTTGAAACATCAGCCATCCGGCGTCTATCAAATGTTGGACCTTGTATTTAAGGGCCAGGCATTTTTTAGTGGAGTGGCCCGGGGTTTTCCCATGGTACGCGCAAGTTGCGTTAGGGTCATACCACTTTGGGAAAGGATGTTGGTAGATCTTCCCGGGAGTTATTACGGCCATTTGGTTGGCGATGAGGGATGGCAAGAGGTCTTCGTACGTCATTGGGATCGGGGTGAATTCTGGAATCGGCCTCGGGGGAAAGTTCCTCATCGCGTTGGAACCGGCACCAAAGTAGGCATTGCCGACCGAGCGAGTCGTGGTTGGAGCCGGAGCTTGGGGGGCCTCCCTCTGGATAGGGGTGGGCGCTCTAGGTTGTACGGGTGCTGAATTGGAGGAGTTCCCAGCGTGAGCTGAGAAGCTCGGATGATGTTGCGCGTACTGATGTGTACCATGAGAGGTCTGCGGGGGCTTGACCCATGTGGGCGCCGAAAAGACGGCATAGGTATCTCCTTCCTTCCTTTTTGCCCCAGTTGCTCCGATTCTCCTAGCATTGGCACTTGTGGAGGAGACGTAATCGAACTTCCCTCTTTTCAACCCTACTTCGATTCTTTCCCCGGCGAATACCAAGTCCGCGAAGCTGAAAGGCATGTAGCCTACCAACTTCTCATAGTAAAACACTGGCAAGGTGTCTACCATCATGGTAATCATCTCCCTTTCGACCATGGGAGGGGCCACTTGTGCTGCCAGGTCTCTCCACCGTTGTGCGTACTCTTTAAAGGTCTCACTTTCCTTCTTAACCATGTTCTGTAGCTGAGTGTGATCGGAAGCCATATCGGAATTATACTGATATTGCCTCAGGAAGGCAGTAATCAGGTCCTTCCAAGTACAGATGCGGGAAGCTTCCAGATTAGTGTACCAAATAATCGCGGCTCCAGCCAAGCTATCTTGGAAAAAGTGCATTAATAACTTTTCATCCCTAGAGTGTGCCCTCATCTTGCGACAATACATCTTGAGATGGTTCTTAGGACAAGTCGTCCCTTTATACTTGTCGAAATCAGGTACCTTGAATATTGGGGGGATGACGACATCCGGTACCAAGCAAAGATCTGTCATGTCCGCGAACGGATAGTCACCAAAGCCTTCAATAGCTCTCAATCTCTCCTAGAGGAGATCGAGTTTCCTTCTTTCTTCTGCCGTCGGGTGTGGTCCTTCTGTGGACAAGAATATTGGTTGTGCTGTGAGGTTGTGCTGAGTCAATGTGTTGGGTGCCGACCCCTCGACGAGGATCGGGGGGGTAGTAATCGACATCCCCTTGGGCATACTCTCGATGATCTTCATGGACCTCGTCAGGCTGTCGAGGAGGCTCCCTTTCAAGGATGGGGGAAGAGACATGACTCGCGTCATCATTCATGACTGGCGGCATGTAATTAGGTGGTAATCCATAAGGGTAAGCCACCCGGTTGTATCCCAAATGAGGGTTGTTGGTGTGCCCCAGTGTGCTCCTTTCTCGTCCTACTGCGTTTGGGGGAGGATGGTGTGAAGTAGCTAGGAGAGTTGGGTCTGCTTCGGCAGTCGAACTAACAGCGGCAGTGGTGGCCACGTTTTTCTCCATGAGTTGTCTCATTCCTAACATGGCCTCCATCATGGAAGCCATTTGCTCTTTCAAAGCCAACATGTCGACTTTCATCTGTTCCTGTGTCTCCTTTTGATCATCCATCGTTCTAGATTTGGATCTGGTGCGATAGGGATGCTTTGGGGAGGCATTTAGTTATGATGTTTTTCCAAAAAAAACCAAACGTGAGGAGTAGGTACAAAAATGAATGTGTAGACAAAGGATCAAGCTGAATGTTTTGATGATGCCAAAGTTTCACATGCGTCTCAAAGCTTTATTCAAGACAAAGAAATTAAAGATATTCAAGATGGATGATCAAGACAGTCTCTAGAGTCTTAGAAAGGGTATATTAAATAGGAAGGGAATTCCAATTGAAGTAGTAAAAGGTTTGGCCAAGAATTTTAAGTTAAAAAGTCTTTTTCAACAAATTTACTCTCTGGTAATCGATTACCAGAGGATGTAATCGATTACCAGTGGCCAAAACTGATTTACAGCAGCTATTAAAATTTGAATTCAAAGTTTGCACTGTTTAATCGATTACACATATATGGTAATCGATTACCAGCAGTTTCTGAAGGTTTTAATTCAAATTTTAAAGCTTGTAATCGATTACACACATATTGTAATTGATTACTAGAGGAGTTTTTCAAAAAACATTCTCAACAGTCACATCTTTTTGTGTGGTTCTTGAATGGCTATCATAGGCCTATATATATGTGACTTGAGACACGAATTTCATAAGAGTTTTTTCAGAACAAAAAGATCTTATCCTCTTATAAAGCAAAATCGTTTTATCCTCTTACAAATTCCTTGGCCAAATTACTTGTGATTCAATAAGGAATTATTTTTTCTTCTTCTTCATTCTGAAAAGGGGTTAAGAGACCGAGGGTCTCTTGTTGTGAAAGAATTCTAAACACAAAGGAAGGGTTGTCCTTGTGTGTTTAGAACTTGTAAAAGGAATTTACAAGATATTGGAACTCTCAAGCGGGTTGCTTGGGGACTGGACGTAGGCACAAGGGTGTGGCCGAACCAGTATAAATCTGAGTTTGCATTTTCTCTTCTCTTAAACTCCTTTATTTATTATTATTTTATATTCATATTCAAATTGTTCTATTTGAATCAATATTTAAGAAATTCATTATTAAGGGAATTTATAACTTGAATAGAAAGTTAAATAGAATTTTTTAATTGGGAAAATAAGTTGTAATATCTTAATTCAACCCCCCCTTCTTAAAATATCTGAGGCCACTTGTCCAACAAGTGGTATCAGAGCTTCATTCTTGTATAAAGTTTAGAAGCTTCAAGAATTATGGCCTCATCAAACTACTTGTTTCCCGAGGGAAATTCTATAAATAGACCTCCCATCTTTAATGGAGTGGGTTACCACTATTGGAAAACCCGCATGCAAATCTTTATAGAGGCAATAGATTTAAATATTTGGGAAGCCATAGAACAAGGACCTTATGTTCCCTCTACAATAGCCGGAAGTGCAACAATAGAAAAACCTAGAGCAGATTGGACTGAGTAAGAAAGAAGATTAGTACAATATAATTTAAAGGCCAAAAATATTATTACATCTGCCTTAGGAATAGATGAATACTTTAGGGTTTCAAATTGTAAAAGTGCTAAGGATATGTGGGATACTCTACAAGTAACACATGAAGGCACAACAGATGTTAAAAGATCTAGGATAAACACTTTAACTCGTGAATATGAACTTTTTAGGATAAATGTAAATGAAAGTATACAAGACATGCAAAAGAGGTTCACACACATAGTTAATCATCTTGCATCTCTAGGAAAAACTTTTCAAAATGAAGATCTAGTAAATAAAGTCTTAAGATGTCTTAATATAGAATGGCAACCAAAGGTAACAGCCATCACAAAATCTCAAGATTTATCTAGTATGTCTCTTGCTACATTATTTGGAAAATTGCAGGAGCATGAAATGGAATTACTAAGATTAAATCAGCATGAAGAAACTGATAAGAAGAAGAAGGGAATCGCTCTTAAAGCCTCATCTGCAATCTAAGAAGACAGTGATAAAAAAGATTCAATTGACTTGGATAATGATGAAGATATTAGTCTGTTTGTAAAAAGATTCAACAAGTTCCTGAGAGTCAGAGGAAATCAAAAGCGACCCAATTTTAAACCTAAAAGAAGGACAGAAACTTCATCCTCTACTCTAAAATGCTTTGAGTGCAATCAACCTGGACATCTGAGGGTTGATTGTCCCATCTTCAAGAAAAAGATGGAGAAGTCTGAAAAGAAAAATATTAATGAAAAGAAATTGAAGAAAGCATACATTACATGGGATGAAAACGATTTGGAATCTTCTGAAGATTCGGAAAATGAAGAAATAAACCTCTGCCTTATGGCAAAAAGTTATGAAAGTGATGAAGAGGTAACATCTTCAAACAATTTATCTATTTCTTTTGATGAATTGCAAGATGCATTTGCTGATCTGCATAAAGAGTCAATTAAACTTGCAAAGTTAGTTTCATCTTCAAAGAAAACAATTTCAAATTTAGAAAATGAAATTTCAAAATTAAAAAAAGAATTAGATCATCTTACAAATGAAGTCTCAATTTCTAAACCAAATGAAAAAGTTCATATCTCTACTACTTCTGACAAGAAAATGTCAGATTCTTGTAGTTGTTGTGAAAAGTATGAAAAAGAAATCAAAGAGTTGAAAAACTCACTTGCAAAATTCTCTTATAGTAAAAATAATTTAGATTTCATATTAGGAAAACAAAGACATGCCTCCAATAAGGCTGGACTAGGATATAAATCTGGAAAACAACAAAAATTTCATAAAAACTTCTATACTTCCACACAAAAATATAATTCTAGTTTTATCACATGTTTTTACTGTGGAAGAAAAGGGCATGGCACATCTACATGCTATTTTAGAAGAAATTGTAACATTATTAAAATGATTTGGGTCCCAAAAGGATCTGTCATTCATACTAACACACAAGGACCCAATAAAGTTTGGGTACCTAAGTTACAACCTTGATTTTGTAGGAACCCTTGAGAAAAAAGTGGTACATAGATAGCGGATGCTCAAAACATATGATGGGAGACGAATCAAAATTCACACATATCTCTCCCAAGAAAAGCGGACATGTAACTTATGGTGACAACAACAAAGGTAGAATTCTTGGAGTTGGAAAAATAGGTACAAATCCTTCAACCTCCATTGAAAATGTTCTACTTGTTGAAGGTCTTAAACATAGTCTGCTTAGTGTGAGTCAATTATGTGACAAAGGCTATCTGGTATCATTTGATTCTCAAAAATGTGTCATTGAACATAAACATGATACGAATATAAAGCATATAGGGTTTAGAGTCAACAGTGTTTACATGATAGATTTAAGTCAAAAACTAGATAATAATCAATGTTTTCTTAGTAAAGATGATGATCCATGGTTATGGCATAAACGGATTGCACATATAAACATGGAACATTTAAATAGATTAATATCAAAAGATTTAGTTGTTGGTTTGCCAGAACTAAGATTTGAAAAAGATAGGCTATGTGATGCTTGTAAAAAGGGAAAACAAACTAGCGTTTCTTTCAAATCTAAAAACATTGTTTCAACTACTCAACCCTTACAATTACTACATATGGATTTGTTTGGTCCTTCCAGAATCATGAGTTTTGGAGGAAGTTACTATGCTCTTGTTATAGTTGATGATTATTCTAGATACACATGGACTCTTTTTATCACTCATAAGAATGATGCATTTCAAGCATTTAGAAAACTTGCAAAAATCATTCAAAATAAGTAAAATCTCAAGATTATATCTATTAGAAGTGATCATGGGGGTGAGTTTGAAAATAAAGAATTTGAATTATTTTGTGATAAGCATGGGATTGAGCATAACTTTTTTGCACCAAGAACCCCTCAACAAAATGGTGTTGTTGAAAGGAAAAATAGATCTTTGGAAGAGATTGCTAGAACTTTATTAAATGATACTCCTCTTCCAAAATACTTTGGGGCTGAAGCCATTAACACTGCATGCTACATTTTAAATAGGGCTTTAATAAGACCCATTTTAAAGAAAACTCCATATGAATTGTTCAATGGCAGAAAACCAAACATCTCACATCTTCATATCTTTGGTTGTAAATGTTTTGTATTGAATAATGGAAAATATAACTTAGGAAAATTTGATGCTAAGTCAGATGAAGGTATTTTCCTTGGATATTCTCTGCATAGTAAAGCTTATAGAATGTATAATAAAAGAACAATGACAATTGAAGAGTCTATACATGTTTCCTTTGATGAGTCTAATGCCATTCTTCCAAGGAAGGATTTTTTATATGATATTTCAGATTCCTTAGAAGATACACATATTCATGGAAATGACTCTAAAGAAAAAGATGAAGGAAGCAATGAGGATTCTTAAGATAATGGAGTTAGAGGAAATAATGAACTTCCAAGAGAATGGAAAGCCTCAAGAGATCACCCCTCGACAACATTATTGGTGATATATCAAAAGGGGTAACAACTAGACATTCTCTTAAAGATTTATGCAATAATATGGCTTTTGTATCTATGATTGAACCTAAAAATATAAAAGAAGCCATAGTAGATGATAACTGGATCATTTCCATGCAAGAAGAACTGAATCAATTTGAAAGAAACAATGTGTGGAAACTAGTAGAAAAACCTGAAAATTATCCTGTCATAGGAACAAAATGGGTTTTTAGAAATAAATTAGATGAACATGGCATAATTATTAGAAATAAGGCTAGGTTAGTAGCAAAAGGGTATAATCAAGAAGAGGGAATAGACTATGAAGAAACATATGCTCCAGTTGCAAGATTAGAAGCCATTAGAATGCTCTTAGCATATGCATCCATAATGAATTTTAAGCTCTATCAAATGGATGTTAAAAGTGCTTTTCTAAATGGTTTAATTCAAGAAGAAGTATATGTTGAACAACCTCCAGGTTTTGAAATTCCGGATAAACCAAATCATGTTTATAAATTACAAAAGGCTCTTTATGGTTTGAAACAAGCCCCTAGGGCGTGGTATGAACGTTTAAGTAATTTTCTCCTAGAAAAAGAATTTTCTAGAGGAAAAGTGGATACCACATTATTCATAAAGAGAAAGCATAATGATATTTTGTTGGTTCAAATATATGTTGATGATATAATTTTTGGATCCAATAATGATTCATTGTGCAAGGAGTTTTCCCTTGATATGCAAAGTGAATTTGAAATGTCAATGATGGAAGAACTAAAGTACTTCCTGGGATTACAAATCAAGCAAACTCAAGAAGGTATATTCATCAATCAATCCAAGTACTGCAAGGAATTGATCAAAAGATTTGGGATGGAAAGTGCAAAACACATGGCTACACCGATGAGCACTAGCTATTACTTAGATAAAGATGAATCTGGTCAATCTATAGACATGAAACAGTATCGAGGTATGATCGGATCTCTTCTCTATTTATCTGCTAGTAGGCCTGATATTATGTTTAGCGTATGCATGTGTGCTAGGTTTCAATCCAACCCCAAACAATCACATTTGAGTGCAGTTAAGAGAATCATGAGATATCTATTCGGTACAAGAAATTTAGGATTATGCTATCCTAAGAACTCAACATGTAACTTAATAGGATATTCTGATTCTGACTTTGCCGGATCTAAAATTGATAGAAAAAGCACAAGTGGAACTTGTCAATTCATTGGATCCGCTCTTGTCTCATGGCATAGTAAGAAACAAAACAGTGTTGCTTTATCCACTGCTGAAGCGGAATATATTTCTGTCGGCAGTTGTTGTGCACAAGTTTTATGGATGAAGCAACAATTATCTGACTATGGTATCCTTCTTGATTGTATACCTATTAGGTGTGATAATACTAGTGCCATAAATCTATCCAAAAACCCTGTTCAACACTCTAGAACCAAACATATAGAAATTAGGCACCATTTTCTTAGAGATCATGTCCTAAAGGGAGACTGTATATTAGAGTTTGTTGATACAAAGAATCAACTTGCTGATATCTTTACAAAACCTCTCCCAAAAGAAATATTCTTTTCAATAAGAAGAGAATTAGGCCTTTTAGAGCTTAGTGATTTGGATAGGTAATTTTTATGAATGATTGATTTTGTTTTGATTAAGTATGACGCTTGTTTTGTTTAATTTAGTTTACTTTTCTGGTTAGTATAATTAACTCTTAAGATAGTATAAGTTTATAGACTTAGAAATAAGTTTTTCTTTTAGGAAAAGGCTATTTTTTTTGTTCTGGTAATCGATTACATGAATACTGTAATCGATTACACTAGAACAGATGGCCTGTAATCGATTACAGTATTCATGTAATCGATTACCAGTAGGCTGCCTCCTCCTGTAATCGATTACCATTACTTGTAATCGATTACCACGCATCTTGCTCTATAAATATCACATTTTCCAAAAATCCATGCGCAGCCCCTTCCTCCTTGCGACGTTCCTCCATTCCCAAACCTCCAAATCTTCCTATCTCACTCATTTCTTCATCAAATCAACTCCCATAAATTGCAATCTTCTTCTTTTTCATTTTTCTTTTGATTTCACCGATTGAAATCTGCAAAAACTCCTTCAAATGGCAGAATCGTCAAAGAAACGTAAGGGTTCATCCGCCTCCGCTTCGGCTTCAATAGCTCATCGTTCCGGAGCCACTAGCGCATCCACAGCACCAATTCCACCCTCATTATCCTCTTCCACATTGTTTTCTTCTGAAGAACAGCAGAAACGGTATTCAAATCTTTTCTCATCTCGTTCCATTATCGACCCTAAGTTTATTGATATGGAATTCTTTTCTGCTGAAACTTTTGATTGCATTCAAGCCTTTCAGAACCTAGGTCTTATACCTTTCATGTCATTACAATTGCCTGTTTATCCTAAATTGGTTAAAGCCTTTTATTGTAATCTTGAAATTCAAGACAACACTTTAATTTCTGAGGTTTTTGGGATAAAAATGGTCATTGACCAATCCCTTTTCCATGACTTAACCCAATTGTCCAGTGACGGTGTACCATTTGAAGGTATACTGAATGACGATTGGAAGTTTGATTTTTCTGCACATGATGCCCGCCAGTTGGTTTGCACCAACAATGCGGATATGACCGGACGCCTTCTTGCCGGTTCATTGGCTTTTGAAAGCCGCATCCTACATTATCTAATTGTGCGGATTTTGCTTCCACTATCTTCCAATCTTGCCCAAGTTTCTGAGGAAGATCTTGTTATCATGTGGGCCTTTCATACCGGCCGTCAACTTGACTGGGCACATCTTGTAAGATATCGCATGCATAAGGCATTGCGATTAAATGCACCTTTTCCATATCCACATCTTGTCACACTCTTTTTCCCGCCATTTTCAAATTCCTCTTGATTCTAAACCTTATGTTCCAATCAAGAGATCTTTTTTAATTGGTGCTGCTGTGATTGCTTCTTTTGGTTACCGCAAAGACCATGATGGCTCTTGGGTCAAAAAGGGCGCTCAACCCGCTGATGAAGAAGGCAACCTACCAGTTGAAGATAATTCTACTCTTCTTCGAAGGCTTATGGACAAGTTTGATGGACTTCAGACTTTTGTTGGTGACAAGTTTGATGCCATGGAATTGCAAGTCGACATACGGTTCGATGCCATGGAATCAAGGATCACCAAAGTTGAAGAAGATGTCTCCTTCATCCGTACTTGCTTTGATCCACCACCACCGCCTCCATCATCGTCTTAGCTTAAGTATTATGACTAAGTATTATTAGTAATTAAGTATTATTAGTTCTTTCGTTTATCGCCGTGTATTTGGCTTATTATTGCTTAGTTATCGTAATCTTGCACTTATATTATATTTCTTGACTTTGATTTGGTTGGTTATGACAATGTATGGATTTATTTTGGTTTATTGATTGGCTCTGTTTGGATATTGATTATGTTGCTTAGTTCTTTTTGATGTTGCCAAAGGGGGAGAGAACTTGAGAGGAGAACTTGAGTTAGAAATTAATTATCAATTAGAAATTTATCATTAAGTAAAGTTAGGCATACATGCCAAAAGATAGGGGGAGTAAGGGTTGTGTGGACGTGCTATCATCTTGTATATAGCTTGTCTTGATTTCAGGGATTGTCATCATCAAAAAGGGGGAGATTGTAGACAAAGGATCAAGCTGAATGTTTTGATGATGCCAAAGTTTCACATGCGTCTCAAAGCTTTATTCAAGACAAAGAAATTAAAGATATTCAAGATGGATGATCAAGACAGTCTCTAGAGTCTTAGAAAGGGTATATTAAATAGGAAGGGAATTCCAATTGAAGTAGTAAAAGGTTTGGCCAAGAATTTTAAGTTAAAAAGTCTTTTTCAACAAATTTACTCTCTAGTAATTGATTACCAGAGGATGTAATCGATTACCAGTGGCCAAAACTGATTTACAATAGCTATTAAAATTTGAATTCAAAGTTTGCACTGTGTAATCGATTACACATATATGGTAATCGATTACCAGCAGTTTCTGAACGTTTTAATTCAAATTTTAAAGCTTGTAATCGATTACACACATATTGTAATCGATTACCAGAGGAGTTTTTCAGAAAACATTCTCAACAGTCACATCTTTTTGTGTGGTTCTTGAATGGCTATCATAGGCCTATATATATGTGACTTGAGACACGAATTTCATAAGAGTTTTTCAGAACAAAAAGATCTTATCCTCTTATAAAGCAAAATTGTTTTATCCTCTTACAAATTCCTTGGCAAATTACTTGTGATTCAATAAGGAATTATTTGAGTGCTCAAATTATTCAATCTATCTCTTTCAAGAGAGATTTCTTCTTTTCTTCTTCTTCATTCTGAAAAGGGATTAAGAGACCAAGGGTCTCTTGTTGTGAAAGAATTCTAAACACAAAGGAAGGGTTGTCCTTGTGTGTTTAGAACTTGTAAAAGGAATTTACAAGATATTGGAACTCTCAAGCGGGTTGCTTGGGGACCAGACGTAGGCACAAGGGTGTGGCCGAACCAGTATAAATCTGAGTTTGCATTTTCTCTTCTCTTAAACTCCTTTATTTATTATTGTTTTATATTCATATTCAAATTGTTCTATTTGAATCAATATTTAAGAAATTCATTATTAAGGGAATTTATAACTTGAATAGAAAGTTAAATAGAATTTTTTAATTGGGAAAATAAGTTGTAATATCTTAATTCAACCCCCCCCCCCCTTCTTAAGATATTTGAGGCCACTTGTCCAACAGAATGCATGCTAGAGATAAAATGCGGGAGTGATTTGATTCGCACTGATCTTTGGAGTAAAAAAACATGGGATAAAGTCATTTTATTCAAAAAGTTATAACTAGTCAAGATCCGAGTGACCGTACAAACTTCCTAGCGGTTTCTAATTATATGGACCATTAAATCTATCATATGCTGACAATTACTGAGAAGTCGGTGGATCTCCTCAGGGGCGGAGTAGGTGTCCGCCATCGCTTTGGCCTTGGCTAGCAATCAGGGAAGTTCTTGACGAAAAAGGTGGCTTTCTATCAGGCAAGCATGCCTCACCTCTTGGCGAAAAAGGTGTGAAACCAACCATACATAAAGAGATGAAGTACAACAAACAATCCTCGTACTGCTCTTCTCACATCTTCGGTCGAAGGTGTCATATAAGTCGGCTAGCATAGCGACAACCGAGCTTTCCTTGTGGTCATGATAGGTGAGAAAAGCGTCGATTTCTGCTAGATCCACCAACCCATCCACATTAGGAAAGAGGACTCCTCCAAAGATCAACAGTTCGAGAATGTCTATGAACGGGGCCTATTCGCCTTTACCTGCCAAGATTCTTGCTTTTGCCTCCAAACATTTTCTCTGTATTCCAACCACCCCATTTTCGACTTGCTTTCTGTGGTCTAATTCCTGCGCTGAGATTTGGACTATCTTAGAAATTCTAGCTAATGAGGGATAGAACCCTGAGAAAGGGTATGGTCTCCTTCCCCCTAGAGGACATCCTAGGATCTCTTCAAATTCTTCCACCATAGGTGATAACTGGAAGTCCCCAAAGGTGAAACACCTCAACGACTGATCATAATACTGGGCGAGGGAGGCAATGGCCTCTGTGGAGACTTCTACCATGGCTAGGTCCCAGATTTTACCGTAAGCTTTGCGAAAAGCTTGCCGCTAGAGCTGACCCATCAACTGCCCTTGCACTTTTAGACTGGTGATTCCTAGGCTCTTGACCTTGACTTGATAGAACCTCTTTTTAAGCGAAGGCGTTTGACTTGATCCCATGTTTTACTAAAGTGAAACAAAATCTAATGCGAATCAAAACTCCAACATCTATCATGGGTGGAATGGATGAATGCATGAAGAAATGCATATGACACAGATGCAATTTATGAATACAGGAGCCCGGGAAATTGTCTCCTTCTTAGATACAACGTCTTGGGGTAGCACAGTGCTCGACGTATGTATTTAAGAAGGTGACACGGACCCTCCGTTGGTTTTCCAAAGATAGGGGATCAAGATAGAACCCGTGCATGATGCATATGCGAAAGGAACAACACGGGGATGTACATAGTACGACAATATTCACAAACAAATATAAGCAAAAGGGTACATGACACTTATGCATGGCAGTGTGAAAAATGGCACGCAGTGTGTCTGCTCCGTGCCCCTATTTAAGGGACCTATATGGGAGGGAGCTAAAAAGGATTTTAGTGATAACTCCCAAGGTGCTCATATCTCTCTTGATGGTCTCTGGAGGTATCATCCCCTTCGAAGAACATATTGCAGCAGTAGGGACTACTAGCAACAATATGTTATCAAAGAGAAAAACTCTAGATGAGGGTTCACTGTAATCAAGCAAGTCGGAGACCTAGCATGATCACAGATTCACCTCTACTCCTTATGTTCCCACGAACCCGGGTATAGGGCCCTTTTTCAACTCACCGTGTGTGCAAATAGTGTTGTTGCTTGTGTGCATCAAATGAATAAATATTTACCTCATGCATACATTTTAAAACACACTAAAAGCATCAAATAGTTGTATATATAAAAATATAAGAAAAATAAAGGGAAACCAACAAAGAAGAAAGTCATGATAAAACATTGCACAAGATTAAATGGCCTAACTCTCTAAAAACAGTCCCCAGTGGAGTCGCCAACTATAGCAACCTACCCTTCGACGGGAGGGCGACGCGTAACTCGCGGGTGCGCCTTCCAAGAAAGGAATACGCGCGGAGTCGCCACCAACGTTTATTTGAGGAAAACGTTGGAAAAACCGGAAAAGACGTGGTCTACGAACTTTAAGTGAAAAGTTCGGGAGTTGTATTTACGCACGGGGAAGGTATTAGCACCCCACACGTCTGTCGCAAGAGACGGTAGCCTTTAATCAAATGTGCAAATATGACTTCATTTATGTTATTTTCCCTTTTTTACGTTCTTATGTCTTTTTATGCCTTTTTATATTTTTATCTTTTTGTGGTCGACGAGGGTGTTTCCCTTGCTCCTACGTATTCCTCAATTGTGATAAGGAAATCAGACCTATGTAGTTCTTTGTGAACTAAGCTTCGGTTCAGTTGTTTTTATCTTTTTTGCAAGATATATTTTGATTGAATGAAAGGTCATTTAAGGCGTTGAACCATTAAACAATCTTTCGGTTCTTTTTGAAAGGAAAGAAAATATTAAGGCATTGGACCATTAATGATCTCTTATTATTTTTGAAAGAGGTAATAAAGCTACATGTTGATTTTAGGCCTTTAGAAATCTACGTTTAACCAATAAAAGCGAAAAAGACCATTTCAAGGCGTTGGACCTTTAAAAACGGGTTTTTTAGGTGATGACAAAAGTTTGATTTATGAATTGATTTTAGCCTTAGTTTCACTTTGGTTATTAGTCAATTCGATTAAGAAAGGAAAATCCCAAAGAAAAAAGTCTGATTGATTTTTTTTATTATTTTACTAAAAGATATTTTTTTATTATATTATTATTATTTTGCCTCTTTTTTTGGTTTTAAACGTGGTTACGGCATGACCGAACGGTCGGATTTCATTTTAACAGAAATTAAAAGATGTTACAATTCAAATGATCGGTGGAAATTTATTTTATTTTTTGATTAGGCGAGAAAATGACTTAAATAAATGACTAAAGCACGTCAAAAGTGGGTACGGAAAGTAAATGAAATAAAAATAAAAGCATGCGAAACAAGTGGGGACCACTAACGGTACATAGAATGAATTGAAAAGTTTGATTTCGGGAACTTATCGGTTGAAGACCGAAGAACGACGAAGAACGAATGAAGAACGACGAAGAACGGTTGAAAATCTTCGCGAAATCACCCACGGAAACGTCTCGGAAGCGTTACGGAAGCGCCTCGGCTTGGATTTTCTTCATGGAAACAATTTTTCTCACTAATTTTAAGTGATTCTCAGATACTAGGAGGGTTGAACATTTTTGTTCTTCCCTCCTCCCCCTATTTATAGGAAAATGAGGGAGGACCTTGCCACCCAGCTTGCCCAGGCGAGCTCATCTCGCCCAAGCGAGCTAGGTTGCTTCCTCCAGAAGGCACTGCCTTCTGGAGAACTTCCTGGAAGGCCCAAGTGGGCCTGGTTTCTATTTGCACCCCCTGTTTACTAAATACACCCCCTTTCCTTTTTTTTGCTGATTATTTTTCCGTAACGTTACGGAACTTTACGAATTACGTAACGATACTTGTTTTCTTTCCGTAATGTCACAAAACCTTACGGATTACGTAATCATCCCTTCTTTGGCTTCCTGGATGTTACTGAACTTTACATATTGCGCATTAACACTTCCTTTTGACTTCCGGCATGTCACGAAACTTCACGGATTGTGAAACAATGCTTTCTTTTAACTTATGGCATGTCATGGAACTTCACAGATTGTGCAACAATGCTTTCTTTTGACTTCCGGCATGTCATGAAACTTCACAAATTGTCTAACGATGGGTGTCAAGCACCTCGAAGTGGTCAAACGAGGGTCGCATCCCAACAAACGGATTGTCCCCGGACGAAATTAGGGTATGACACTTGTATTGTGAACTGTGAATTATACAGTAACCCGACCAATGTTTATCTTGAGAAAAGTGTTGATGAATAGTGTTAAAGGTAAAGTGTAGGTTTGTTGTTTAGGAACCAGTGTTCAATTGTAGCGCAATGTGTTGAACGTGTTTAAAACATGAGGGTGAGGTCATGGGTATTATATAATTCATGAGCTGCATGCAAAAATTGTTTTAGGGGTAGGACCTGAATTAGGAGGGAGAGACCTTGACGGACTCTTCAAAGTGTAAGCCTTGGAAGTAAATACACCCGGTTTGAGTGTTCCTTTAAGCATGTGCCGATCCCACATGGTTGGTGCATCCTCGCAAAACAGCGTGACCCTGATTGGTCTCCCTATGATTTTACTTAGTGAGAGTGACATGACATACCCATTTTGTGGTGTGTCATGTTATGTACTCTTAAGTGCCCCAAGGTAATTTTTCACTGACATGGTACCACATTGCATATAGGCTTGAGTCTTAGCATAACCGTTGTATAACGCTTGCTAATTGTATATTATGAAATTGACGTGCTATTATGTCGATCAGGATGTGTGATTCATGTGTAATGTAATTGATGATTAAAAAGTGAATTTTAAATGACAAAGTGGTGGAATTACGTGAGTTATGTTTAAGTATGTTGTATCTCATTTATATGATATGTATATATAGTTGTCTTGTTTCTCTGTTAGTTAAGAATGTGATAACTCACTCCCCGTGTGCTATTTGTGTTTGGAACCTATGATGTTCTCAAACTTTATGTTCGTGGGAGCAGATGGTTAGGTGAATAACTATGGAGAATCTCACGCTAGAGGATGCGAGGACACAATACTATGATAGGATGTGACATTGGGGTATAGATTTCTATATTAATTGCATGAAGTCTTAGATGACCTTGTTTGAACCGAGATAACTTTATTATTTATTTGGACAAGTTTGAATATGATGCAAAAAAAGTGAATGAGGCTTTTACCCTGTTGAAAGGATTTTATTTAAATGTGTTTTAAGAACTTTTAATTAATTATGATTTCTTTTCCTTTTATTATTAGCACATATATGTATGGGGTAGAGGGTGTAACAATTAGTATTCATTATGATTATGACCATCGTTATTAAAATCAAACTGAACCAGCTGATTCAATCAGTTAATTAGTTTGTGAACCATCCTATCATCCAATCCAAAAATTATTCAAAATCATCTCACTAAAAAATTGCTTTTGAATCGGACAAACTGGTGGTTCACCCATTTCAATTGCTTTAAAACTTTTTCTCAAAGATAAAAACCATTTCGATAGCAGCAAATATGATGAATCACTTGAAAAACAAACTTGTTAAAAGATTGTCCAACACATCATTTTAAAACTATTTTCTCAAGAACAATATTGAAGAACTTATGTGTCTAAAGATAAACAAGTTAAAGCTTAAGAATAAAATATAAATACTTAATTTATATTGGTTCACACAAAATCTTGAACTACGTCCAATTTTCCTTCAATTACTTGAAGGATTCTCTATGACACTTTTAAATTACACAAGTATTTTCTATGACACTTCTAACACATCCTTAATCTCCCCTAGAGATTGATAAATGCCTGTGTATTCTTTGATCAATAAGTAGTTTTCGCTTTCCAAACAACAATTTGAATGAAATTACAATTTCAAATCCATTTCTCACATAGAGGATGTACAATGTAGAACAAATGATAAAACAACTTTGCTAAGCAAAAAAATGACACACTAAACACTCGATCGTGTTTAATTGTCCAGAGCAAGAATGTATTGGAGCAAATTCACAACACTTGAAAATCACGGATTGCAGAAGTTGTTCTCATGTACTAAAGTGTGGTGTTGTCTGAAAGAGTACACAAAATTTCCTTTTATAGGTGCCCGCCCATAAGTGGTGAGCTAAGCGCCAACCATTTTTGCATGTTTCTTAAATGACTAATTTAAGTTAAATGACTCATTTAAGTTGGGGCTTGTGTCAAAGCACAAAATGAATTTGTAAGCATAATTGCTTTCTGTGCTACGCGTCGGACATGCGGATACCAAATCTTCTCTCAGAAAACGCTTAGGCAGTCTGGTACTAAGAGCGATTTCCTTCTTTCCTGAGCGCAACTCCCAAACTCTTCAATTCTTCACTTCTTTTCTCCAATTTTTCCTAGAAACAAAGACCAAATTATCTAATGAAAATTTATTCAATAAGTCAAAAATAACATTTCTAAACTAAATTAACGTTTCTATTATTAACACGATTAAGGCCAAGTAAATATCAAAAGACAGAAAAGTGAGATAAATGTCAATTTAAAAGATCAATTTATATGTGAAATCTTATTACGGGTCGTTTTCCAGTTCTTCTTAACTGTAATATCTTTCAACCTCCGTCTTGGCGCCCCAAAACAACAAACAAGCAGCCTCCGACTTTAATTACCGGATTTCAATCCACTTTCCACTTGTACAATTGTTTAAATTATTCTAATGCTTTTCAACGTTAAGCCTTATTATAAAGACTAATGTCTTAGTCAATTTCGTGAACAAAAGTTTCCAGTGTTTATTGATTCCTTTACTTTATTCGTTAATGTTTATTTTATTTTAAATCTAAGTCAACATTCTAAACTGAATTTGAACAAAACTTTAAAATATAATTGTGATATGCTAGGTGCACCCAGCAATATTGCTGGTGCACCCAGCAATTCAATGAAAGGTCAATTTTGCCCTTCATTTAAAAAAATAAAAAGCATTTTTTTCCCTCTTTCGGAAGCATTCTCTCTTTTTCACTGTGTCTCTTCCGCAAAAGCTTCTTCTCTTCTCTCTTCCCCGACAAGCTTCTTCTCCGCGAGCTTCTCCGACAGCCCTTGGACCCATTTGCTTTCGAGGTAGGTGGCCTTCTTCTTAGCTTTGGTTTTGTTATGCACTACATTAGGGTAGGTTAGTGTAACGTTAGGTTAGTGGAACCTTAGGGTAGAAGACGGAACCTTAGGGTAGAAGACGAAACCTAGGGTAGAAGACGAGAGGGGAGAAGACGAGAGGACGCCGGAAAAAATGGCGCAAAAGGCTGACGACGGCGTCTTCCGGAAGACCCGTTAGGGGTTCTTCCGGAAGTTCCGGAAGAACCTTTTCCGGAAAGTTTCCGGAAGAAGTGTTCTTCCGGAAGTAACCAAACGTCTTCCGGAAGAACACTTCTTCCGGAAGACTTCCGGAAAACCTCTTCCGGGAACTTTCCGGAAGAAGTGGTTCATCCGGAAGAATTCCGGAAGACGCGCACTTCCGGAAGAACTTTCAAAGTTCCGGAAGACCTTTCCGGAAGAACCCCTTCTTCCGGAATGTTTCCGGAAGAACCACTTCTTCCGGAAGTGGTTTTTTTGTTTTTTTTTTTGTGTTTTTTTTTTAAAATTTTTTTTAAACAGAAATTGTTTTGTTTTTTTTTAAATGAATTATTTTATTTATTTTGGTTATTTTGTTTTTTAGATTTTATGAAAAATGAAGTTTGGGTTTTTGATGTCATATTTTTTTTATAATTTAAATTGTGTATTTTTACTAAATATTAATTTGTAAATTAATTTTTTTTTATAAAAGTAGTTGTGTTTGTTTTTGTTTATTGTTTTTTTTTTAAATTAGTGTTTTTTCTTTAAAAATGAAGTTGTCTATTTTTATAATTAAAGTTGTGTGTTTTGGAAGTTTTATAAAAATACTAATTTTTTATAATTAATTAGTTTATTTTATTATAAATGAAGTATTTTATTTACTAAAAAAATTGTGGATGTTTACTAAATAATTTTTTTTTACATTAGTTGTTTAATTTTTTTTAAAAATTAAGTTGTGGATGTTTAGTAATGAATTATTTTTATATTAGTTGTGTTTTGTTTTTATAAATGAAGTTGTTTATTTTTTTTTTAAAAAAAATTAACTTGTTGATGTTTACTAAGTAATTTAGTTGTGTTTTTTTTTAGAAATGAAGTTTCTTATTTTTTTTTAAATTAAGAGTTGGATGTTTACTAATTAATTTTTTTTACATTAGTTGTGTTTTTTTTTATAAATGAAGTTGTTTAATTTTTTTTAAAAATTAAGTTGTGGATGTTTAGTAATGAATTATTTTTATATTAGTTGTGTTTTTTTTTTATAAATGAAGTTGTTTAATTTTTTTAAAAAAAATTAAGTTGTGCATGTTTATTAATAATTTTATTTTACATTAGTTGTTTTTTTTTATATAAATGAAGTTGTTTAATTTTTTTTTTTAAAATTAGGTCGTGTATGTGTGGAAATAATTTGATTTAAGTTAGTCTTATTTGTTTATAAATAAAGTTGATTTTTTATAAAGAAAATTGTGTATATTTTGACCGAAAAAAATAAGTGTTCGACATGATTTACAGATCATGGCCAGAACACGAGGTTTAGGTCATGCCATAGGTAGAGTTGTAGGCAGAGATAGAGCTGCTGACGAGGATGCTGGCGATGTTCCCGAGAGGCGTAGGCCTACTGCCTCAGCCCGTAGGCTACGCGTTCATCAGATGACTACGGAGGGATGTGATATGGCTGAGGACGTCGCTGACATGACTGATGATGTCCCTGAGCAGCCTACGGAGGCACCTGAGATGCGTGCGGACGCACAGGGTGCTGATAGTGGTGAGGGGTCAGATGGTGATGATGCTGCAGAGGGATTCCCTGGTGGTCCACGTGACCCGTCAGTGCTCACATCATTTGCCGAGCATGTTGCACATGCCGTGTGGAGTGGACAGGTATTTTAATTTGTTAATTATTTGTCATTGTTTATTTATTTGTTTATGATTAATTTTTTTTAATAATTGTATAATTTGTACTTCAAATCAGGAACGTCCTGATTTGAAGTTAGTGTCACATGGGAGGAAGCTGACACTGATTGGGAGGCCAGTGCCTGAGATTGAAGGTCTGGTGGCTGCCACAGGATTAAGTCCACTGATAGATTGTTCAGTTATTACTGGCGATCCTGGACTTATATCCGCATTTGTGGAGAGGTGGCACAGTGAGACTAGCACCTTCCACCTTCCAGTATGAGAGCTGACGATCACATTGGATGATGTGTCGTCCATTCTACATTTGCCCATCACTGGCGCCTTGCACAGTTTCCACGCTCTTTCTACGGAGGAGGCCAGATTCTTGCTCACGGAGTTGCTGGAAGTGTCTGCGGAGGAGGCCAGAGCCGAGACAACACTCACACGTGGAGCATATGTACGATTAGGATGGGTTCGTGACATTTATGAGACCAGATGTCAGGCCCGGCGGTGGATTGTCGCAGCTCGCGCTTATTTGCTGCACCTTGTCGGTTGCACTCTTTTTGCTAATAAGAGTGCAACATACGTGCATGTGGTCCACCTTGACGCTTTCCGGGACCTCGCTCATAGTGGTGGTTACGCTTGGGGGGTTGCCGCGCTGGTTCATATGTACGACCAGTTAGATAAGGCTTGTAGGACCACCACCCGACAGCTTGCGGGGTACTTGACGCTATTTCAGGTAAATTTTGTGTTTATTAATATGTTAGGTTCGATTATGATTTAAACATGTTTTTATGTTATGTTAACCTCAATTATTGTGTAGTGCTGGATCTATGAGCACTTCCCTAGTGTGCATCAGTGCGTGACTGACGATACATACCAGGAGACGTCCCCACGTGCTTCCCGGTGGTTGACGTCGAAGGCGCACATGAAGGGCATCACAGGAGCACCCTACAGGGCACGTTGTGATGGTTTGACCGTCACAGATGTGTCCTGGTTGCCGTACACGGAGCATCGGGGTGTTAGGGCGTTTCAGGAGATTTCATCGTTCCAGGGTCAGCTCAGATGGGGTCCTATGATCGTCGCAGTTCGACCGGAGAGGGTGGTACGCCAGTTCGGTTACATCCAGAGCATCCCTCCGCCGCCTGTTAGTGCACGATTGTCACAGGATCAGATAGATGACAGGTGGATGGAGTTTGCGGATCACTTACTACCTGCGGGTCAGCCTTGTTTAGTGCCTGGGCAGGTATCTGCGGATTACATTGAGTGGTTTTTCCGCATATCTCACCCTTTCATGACACCGACCCAGGCAGCTGACCAGCAGAGGGATGCACCAGCTGCAGACCCTGAGGACTACATACAGCCGCCCAGCCCCCAGGTTCCAGTGGCATTTGACCCCCCTCCATATGTGGTAAGATTATTTGCGCGTTTAATGTTTTATGAGTTGTTGTTTATTTTGAATTTCATAATAAATGTTTTTACTGACTTTGACAGGATGATTATGAGGGATATGAGGCGATTGCACAGAGGTTGGAGCGTGTGCTCAACCTTAGGATAGTCACTACAGGCACAGAGTTATATGACATTATGCAGGACTGCCTGACGATTGCGAGAGGGGGACCCAGTGCTGATGGGACGGTCAGGGCTCGTCAGAGACGCCGCACGGACCATTGATCATTGTATTTATTTTGTTGTGTTGTAGTTGACATGAATATTTGTAATTATTACAGTTTTTGTTTAATATAGTTGACGTGTTTTGCACAGTTTATTATTTTATAATATAGTTTGTTATTCCGATTGTTTGTGGTCCTTAAGCGAAGTTTACGGTTGTTTTAAATTTATTTTTAAAAAAAAGGAACCTAGAATCATGAGTTTTGTTTGTCAGAATTACATAAAAAATAAAAGTTTTTAAAATGATTAATAATTCATAAGTGAACCTTTTTTCCATGTTCAAGTACCCATGTTTGTAAGAATTACATAAATGAACCCTTTTTCCATGTTTGTAAGAATTACATAAAAAACATAAGTTTTTAGAATCATGAGTTTTGTTTGTAATAATTACATAAATGAATATTTTTTCCATGTTCAAGTACCCATGTTTGGGATTTTTTTGCATGGGTGTGGCAGTGCCTTGAGACAACGGAGGACGGCCATTTCTCATGTTTGGACGTCAAAGAATCCAAAAAAAATAGTCTCCTTAAAAGGTTCCTTCAGCTAACACGTCAAAACAAAGCTTCAAGATCCAACAAAATACGAAATGAACCCTTTTAACAATTAATTTTTTGGACCACTGAAACAACGCATTCAACTTTATTATGGTAATTAAACACGCCGTAAACATATAAAGGTTACATCAACGAAAAAACAAAAAATTAAACATGACATTCAGTTCTTTAGCGATGTCCCACTGACCTCGTCTTCAACATATTTAGTAAAGACAGCTAAAATTTCTATTGGTCCATATTTTTTCCAGTAGTTAGATTGTACTAACACCTTCAGCAGTTCTTCGTTGGTGATCAGCTCATTTATTTCATATTTTATAACCGTATCTGAATACTCAAACCGAGCTGGTTGGCGGAAAAACAATCGTCTTACCGTTTGTGATTCGTGAATTCCAAGAGGGGGAATCCCTTTAGGTGCAACTTGCTTGATTAAATTCTTCAGTTCATCGATGGTACATGTTGAAGGAATTTGAAATTTCTTAGGATTTTTTCCTGTGAACGCGCAACCAACAAATTTGTTCTGCGGTGGCATGTTCCATTTGCCGTTGTAATACAGGATTGCGTCATGAATACGAGGCATAGTGCGTTCAAGTAAGTTTATTATTCCATCTGGTGTTCTTCCAACGGTGCATAATAACTCAATCGGACCAACACAAGAAAATTGATCATTACACATTAACATTGTGTTGACATCGTCATCATTTATCAATTTGATACACTCAAAGCGAATTTGGTTACCTGTATCGGTGAATGGCTTCCGGTAGTGAATTTCATCCAAAAATTGTTTGTCGGATAGCTGAAGGGTATTGTGTATTCTGGTTTTTAGGCTTGCAAAATCACACCTATTTGGTACTCGAATGGGCACCGGAGTTGAAGTTTGGAAGTAAACCCCAGTATCATTGTGAATAATCGATCCATTTGGATAAATGAAAGCCAACCTTGAGTTGACAATCGTCTGACTGCTAGTTTCTCCTAGAAATGCCATAGTTTGTGTATCAGTTGGGAGATTATTTGAAAGCAAGATAATGTGTGATTTAGTAGCCTAGTCTGCCATATATATAGATGGTTGTGACCGAGCCTTTGTTTAACTTTGTTTACAAAAAAATAGACACGCGTAAATGTGTAGTCAAGTCAGCCAATGTGTTGTCGCTAATGTGTAGTCAAGTCAACCAATGTGTTGTCGAGCGACTGCTAGTTTCAAAATGTGTACTGAAGTCAACCAATGTGTTGTCACGCTCAAACTGTAATACCCATGCATGTCATTATGTGTTGTCAATTATGACAATGATGTATGCTGCACGCGTAAATGATTTTTGTTGGACCAACAATTTCCTTGCTTAACCAAACGAGTAGTTGATAATATTAATTGGTTAGTGACAGGTTACAACGAATTATATCGCATAATGAATACAAATAAATAAACAATGAATGTTTAGTCTTCATTTAGGTCTACATAGTGTGTTTTGAATGACATCAAGCTTGTGTATTCCTGCATTCTACTAATATATAGAATTGCCCATTGCTTTGCCTGAGAATAACAATTGGTTGACCACAACAGCGCTGGGGGCGGCAACGGACAATGGTCTTTCAAATAAACCTGTTGTACATGAACAAACATTATATCATGCGCTGACCGTGCCAAACGAACCAGCGAAGTCATTGCATAATTGTTACACTAACTATGTTCAATGTACCTGAACAAAATGATTTCCAAACACGTGACCGACACATATGATGCGGTGGCCAGAAGAGTCAGGTGGTGGTTGACTTCTAAGAGGGAAAAATGTCATGCTTTGTTGTTGGGACAACGATACAAGGATTACGTTATACCGTGAAGCAATCACATATCCCATGTCTGTTATATCCATCCACTTGTCCACACTAACCTGAATGAACCAAACATACACATGTAAGTAATTTAAACATTGTTATTAAAAAAAATTAACCTAAAAACATACCTTTGAAAATCCATCAACAAGTAGGGACAACTTTAATTGTTCAAATCTCTCTGTGCCACCGAAGAGGTTCATGTACTCATGCGACCACCTGCCAAGTTCTTTAAGCAATTCATTACGCACTAACGGCCACGAATCTTCCCCCATACCTAATAAAGCGCCAATGGACCGATATCCACAGTTACCGTCCGCTTTCACATCCACAACGTCACGAATGAAACCTTGAAAGAATGACGCAAATTGATCCAACATCGGGATGATCCTTGTTGGCTGACGCGGTTGAGAACATGATGCACTTCGTTTCACTGGAGAGTTGCTGCTTTGAACAGAATGAAAAGCATCAACATACTCCCAGTAAGACGGATCACGCTTTGTGGATGTTTGACTTCTTTTCATCGGTTTCTTCGGTGCACCTTTAGTGTTCACCTTTGATGGAGGAGGGCACATAGAGTTATGATCAGGGTATGCGATTTCTCGAAGTTTACTCTTCAGATTTACTTTGCCAGCCACATCAAGTTCATCAAACCTTTTAGATATGACCTCTATTTCTTCCTTGATGGTGACTTCCGTCTCACATAACCCTTGGTCTGAAAAGCAAAGTCTCCTCCAAAAAAGATGGACTGACTCCAATGGGATGCTGGTAGCAGTATACCTAGAAAGCTCACATGCACAAGGAAGCCCGTGCGTGCTTCTCATCACACAACCACAAGAAGAGAGATTGTTGCCGAGATAACGTAGACGATCAATCTCAGAAGCAATCTGATTTAAAGCATCCCTCGAAACCATCCCAAGAAGCCTCTTGTATAAGGTTTTTTTATATACATGGCCAACCACATGCGTACTGGTTTCAAAGGATGCTTTAATTTCGACGTGTTGCAGCGTGATCATGTTGTTCATGGCATCCCAAACACTACATAGGTCTCCAACGCTATTTTGTAGTACTCTTTTGAGAGCCCAATGAGCTGATTCAACCCTACATTTAAAATACACAACAAACATGAAAATATACAACAATTAAATACCATTTAATATTAATCGTTACTAACAAATAAAATCAGTTGTTAATACCTGTTTGTTGTTGTGTTGCCTAGGTGCATGACCTTATTCGTCCATGCTGTAATAAATTTTTCCTTGTGGGAGATAATCCATGTGTCGTTAACATAGTCAACGAACATCGGCCAAGGCGAACAAGCAACTTGAAACTTCTGATATGACTCATGGAACTCGTATCGACG